>NC_042992.1:13101932-13114432 GCF_901001165.1 Salmo trutta
AGCAGTGTGTTATCTATATCAGATGTGTATCTATAGCAGTGTGTTATCTATAGCAGTGTGTTATCTATAGCAGTATAATCTATAGTGGTGTGTTATCTATAGCAGTATAATCTATAGCGGTGTGTGTTATCTATAGCAGGATAATCTATAGCGGTGTGTTATCTATAGCAGTATAATCTATAGCAGTGTGTTATCTATAGTAGTATAATCTATAGCGGTGTGTTATCTATAGCAGTATAATCTATAGCAGTATAATCTATAGCGGTGAGTTAACTAAAGCAGTATAATCTGTAGCGGTGTGTTATATATAGCAGTATAATCTATGGGGGTGTGTTATATATAGCAGTATAATCTATGGAGGTGTGTTATCTATAGCAGTATAATCAATAGCAGTGTGTTATCTATAGCAGTATAATCTATAGCAATGTGTTATCTATAGCATTGTGTTATCTATAGCAGTGTGTTATCTATAGCAGTATAATCTATAGCAGTGTGTTATCTATAGCAGTGTGTTATCTATAGCAGTGTGTTATCTATAGCAGTATAATCTATAGTGGTGTGTTATCTATAGCAGTATATTCTATAGCGGTGTGTTATCTATAGCAGTATAATCTATAGCGGTGTGTTATCTATAGCAGTATAATCTATAGCAGTGTGTTATCTATAGCAGTATAATCTATAGCGGTGTGTTATCTATAGCAGTATAATCTGTAGCGGTGTGTTAACTATAGCAGTATAATCTGTAGCGGTGTGTTATATATAGCAGTATAATCTATGGCGGTGTACTATCTATAGCAGTATAATCTATAGCAGTATAATCTATAGCGGTGTGTTATCTATAGCAGTATAATCTTTAGCGGTGTGTTATCTATAGCAGTATAATCTATAGCGGTGTGTTATCTATAGCAGTATAATCTATAGCGGTGTGATATCTATAGAGGTGTGTTATCTATAGCAGTATAATCTATAGTGGTGTGTTATATATAGCAGTATAATCTATAGCGGTGTGTCAACTATAGCAGTATAATCTGTAGCGGTGTGTTATATATAGCAGTAAAATCTATGGCGGTGTGTTATCTATAGCAGTATAATCTATAGCAGTGTGTTATCTATAGCAGTATAATCTATAGCAGTGTGTTATCTATAGCAGTGTGTTATCTATAGCAGTGTGTTATCTATAGCAGTATAATCTATAGCAGTGTGTTATCTATAGCAGTGTGTTATCTATAGCAGTATAATCTATAGTGGTGTGTTATCTATAGCAGTATAATCTACAGCGGTGTGTTATCTATAGCAGTATAATCTATAGCGGTGTGTTATCTATAGCAGTATAATCTATAGCAGTGTGTTATCTACAGCAGTATAATCTATAGCGGTGTGTTCACTATAGCAGTATAATCTGTAGCGGTGTGTTATATATAGCAGTATAATCTATGGCGGTGTGTTATCTATAGCAGTATAATCTATAGCAGTATAATCTATAGCGGTGTGTTATCTATAGCAGTATAATCTACAGCGGTGTGTTATCTATAGCAGTATAATCTATAGCGGTGTGTTATCTATAGCAGTATAATCTATAGAAATGTGTTATTTATAGCAGTATAATCTATAGCAGTGTGTTATTTATAGCAGTATAATCTATAGCAGTGTGTTATCTATAGCAGTATAATCTATAGCGGCGTGTTATCTATAGCGGTATAATCTATAGCAGTGTGTTATCTATAGCAGTATAATCTATAGCGGTGTGTTATCTATAGCAGTATAATCTATAGCAGTATAATCTATAGCAGTATAATCTATAGCGGTGTGTTATCTATAGCAGTATAATCTATAGCAGTATAATCTATAGAGTTGTGTTATCTATAGCAGTGTAATCTATAGCAGTATAATCTATAGAGTTGTGTTATCTATAGCAGTATAATCTATAGCGGTGTGTTATCTATAGCAGTATAATCTGTAGCGGTGTGTTATCTATAGCAGTATAATCTATAGCGGTGTGTTATCTATAGCAGTGTGATATCTATAGCAGTGTGTTATCTATAGCAGTATAATCTATAGCGGTGTGTTATCTATAGCAGTATAATCTATAGCGGTGTGTTATCTATAGCACTATAATCTATAGTGGTGTGTTATCTATAGCAGTATAATCTATAGCGGTGTGTTATCTATAGCAGTATAATCTATAGCAGTATAATCTATAGCGGTGTGTTATCTATAGCGGTGTAATCTATAGCAGTATAATCTATAGCAGAGTGTTATCAATAGCAGTATAATCTATAGCAGTGTGTTATCTATATCAGTATAATCTGTAACGGTGTGTTATCTATAGCAGTATAATCTACAGCAGTATAATCTATAGCGGTGTGTTATCTATAGCGGTGTGTTGTCTACAGCGGTGTGTTTTCTATAGCAGTATAATCTATAGCGGTGTGTTATCTATAGCAGTATAATCTATAGCGGTGTGTTATCTATAGCAGTATAATCTATAGCAGTATAATCTATAGCGGTGTGTTATCTATAGCAGTGTGTTATCTATAGGAGTATAATCTATAGCAGTGTTATCTATAGCAGTATAATCTATAGTGGTGTGTTATCTATAGCAGTATAATCTATAGCAGTATAATCTATAGCGGTGTGTTATCTATAGCAGTATAATCTATAGCAGTATAATCTATAGCAGTATAATCTATGGCGGTGTGTTATCTATAGCAGTATAATCTATAGCAGTGTGTTATCTATAGCAGTATAATCTATAGCGGTGTGTTATCTATAGCAGTATAATCTATAGCAGTGTGTTATCTATAGCAGTATAATCTATAGCGGTGTGTTATCTATAGCAGTATAATCTATAGCAGTATAATCTATAGCAGTATAATCTATAGCGGTGTGTTATCTATAGCAGTATAATCTATAGCGGTGTGTTATCTATAGCAGTATAATCTATAGCGGTGTGTTATCTATAGCAGTATAATCTATAGCTGTGTGTTATCTATAGCAGTATAATCTATAGAGTTGTGTTATCTATAGCAGTATAATCTATAGCGGTGTGTTATCTATAGCAGTATAATCTATAGCAGTGTTATCTATAGCAGTGTGTTATCTATAGCAGTATAATCTATAGCAGTATAATCTATAGCGGTGTGTTATCTATAGCAGTATAATCTATAGCAGTATAATCTATAGAGGTGTGTTATCTATAACAGTGTGTTTTCTACAGCAGTGTGTTATCTATAGCAGTATAATCTATAGCAGTGTGTTATCTATAGCGGTGTGTTATCTATAGCAGTATAATCTATAGAGTTGTGTTATCTATAGTAGTATAATCTATAGAGTTGGGTTATCTATAGCAGTATAATCTATAGAGGTGTGTTATCTATAGCAGTATAATCTATAGCGGTGTGTTATCTATAGCAGTATAATCTATAGCGGTGTGTTATCTATAGCAGTATAATCTATAGCAGTGTGTTATCTATAGCAGTATAATCTATAGCGGTGTTTTATCTAAAGCAGTATAATCTATAGCAGTATAATCTATAGCAGTATAATCTATAGCGGTGTGTTATCTATAGCAGTATAATCTATAGCTGTGTGTTATCTATAGCAGTATAATCTATAGCGGTGTGTTATCTATAGCAGTATAATCTATAGCTGTGTGTTATCTATAGCAGTATAATCTATAGAGTTGTGTTATCTATAGCAGTATAATCTATAGCGGTGTGTTATCTATAGCAGTATAATCTATAGCAGTGTTATCTATAGCAGTGTGTTATCTATAGCAGTATAATCTATAGCAGTATAATCTATAGCGGTGTGTTATCTATAGCAGTATAATCTATAGCAGTATAATCTATAGAGGTGTGTTATCTATAACAGTGTGTTTTCTACAGCAGTGTGTTATCTATAGCAGTATAATCTATAGCAGTGTGTTATCTATAGCGGTGTGTTATCTATAGCAGTATAATCTATAGCAGTGTGTTATCTATAGCAGTGTGTTATCTATAGCAGTATAATCTATAGTGGTGTGTTATCTATAGCAGTATAATCTACAGCGGTGTGTTATCTATAGCAGTATAATCTATAGCGGTGTGTTATCTATAGCAGTATAATCTATAGCAGTGTGTTATCTACAGCAGTATAATCTATAGCGGTGTGTTCACTATAGCAGTATAATCTGTAGCGGTGTGTTATATAAAGCAGTATAATCTATGGCGGTGTGTTATCTATAGCAGTATAATCTATAGCAGTATAATCTATAGCGGTGTGTTATCTATAGCAGTATAATCTACAGCGGTGTGTTATCTATAGCAGTATAATCTATAGCGGTGTGTTATCTATAGCAGTAGAATCTATAGAAATGTGTTATTTATAGCAGTATAATCTATAGCAGTGTGTTATTTATAGCAGTATAATCTATAGCAGTGTGTTATCTATAGCAGTATAATCTATAGCGGCGTGTTATCTATAGCGGTATAATCTATAGCAGTGTGTTATCTATAGCAGTATAATCTATAGCGGTGTGTTATCTATAGCAGTATAATCTATAGCAGTATAATCTATAGCAGTATAATCTATAGCGGTGTGTTATCTATAGCAGTATAATCTATAGCAGTATAATCTATAGAGTTGTGTTATCTATAGCAGTGTAATCTATAGCAGTATAATCTATAGAGTTGTGTTATCTATAGCAGTATAATCTATAGCGGTGTGTTATCTATAGCAGTATAATCTGTAGCGGTGTGTTATCTATAGCAGTATAATCTATAGCGGTGTGTTATCTATAGCAGTGTGATATCTATAGCAGTGTGTTATCTATAGCAGTATAATCTATAGCGGTGTGTTATCTATAGCAGTATAATCTATAGCGGTGTGTTATCTATAGCACTATAATCTATAGTGGTGTGTTATCTATAGCAGTATAATCTATAGCGGTGTGTTATCTATAGCAGTATAATCTATAGCAGTATAATCTATAGCGGTGTGTTATCTATAGCGGTGTAATCTATAGCAGTATAATCTATAGCAGAGTGTTATCAATAGCAGTATAATCTATAGCAGTGTGTTATCTATATCAGTATAATCTGTAACGGTGTGTTATCTATAGCAGTATAATCTACAGCAGTATAATCTATAGCGGTGTGTTATCTATAGCGGTGTGTTGTCTACAGCGGTGTGTTTTCTATAGCAGTATAATCTATAGCGGTGTGTTATCTATAGCAGTATAATCTATAGCGGTGTGTTATCTATAGCAGTATAATCTATAGCAGTATAATCTATAGCGGTGTGTTATCTATAGCAGTGTGTTATCTATAGGAGTATAATCTATAGCAGTGTTATCTATAGCAGTATAATCTATAGTGGTGTGTTATCTATAGCAGTATAATCTATAGCAGTATAATCTATAGCGGTGTGTTATCTATAGCAGTATAATCTATAGCAGTATAATCTATAGCGGTGTGTTATCTATAGCAGTATAATCTATAGCAGTATAATCTATAGCAGTATAATCTATGGCGGTGTGTTATCTATAGCAGTATAATCTATAGCAGTGTGTTATCTATAGCAGTATAATCTATAGCGGTGTGTTATCTATAGCAGTATAATCTATAGCAGTGTGTTATCTATAGCAGTATAATCTATAGCGGTGTGTTATCTATAGCAGTATAATCTATAGCAGTATAATCTATAGCAGTATAATCTATAGCGGTGTGTTATCTATAGCAGTATAATCTATAGCGGTGTGTTATCTATAGCAGTATAATCTATAGCGGTGTGTTATCTATAGCAGTATAATCTATAGCGGTGTGTTATCTATAGCAGTATAATCTATAGAGTTGTGTTATCTATAGCAGTATAATCTATAGCGGTGTGTTATCTATAGCAGTATAATCTATAGCAGTGTTATCTATAGCAGTGTGTTATCTATAGCAGTATAATCTATAGCAGTATAATCTATAGCGGTGTGTTATCTATAGCAGTATAATCTATAGCAGTATAATCTATAGAGGTGTGTTATCTATAACAGTGTGTTTTCTACAGCAGTGTGTTATCTATAGCAGTATAATCTATAGCAGTGTGTTATCTATAGCGGTGTGTTATCTATAGCAGTATAATCTATAGAGTTGTGTTATCTATAGTAGTATAATCTATAGAGTTGGGTTATCTATAGCAGTATAATCTATAGAGGTGTGTTATCTATAGCAGTATAATCTATAGCGGTGTGTTATCTATAGCAGTATAATCTATAGCGGTGTGTTATCTATAGCAGTATAATCTATAGCAGTGTGTTATCTATAGCAGTATAATCTATAGCAGTATAATCTATAGCTGCGTGTTATCTATAGAGGTGTGTTATCTATAGCAGTATAATCTATAGAGTTGTGTTATCTATAGCAGTATAATCTGTAGCAGATAGTTTTGACATGTCATCATGTTCCCCTTATGTGGACAAATAGCTGTAATTGGACAGAGAAGGAGACTGAACAGTACACACACACACACACACACACACACACACACACAATGCACTCACACTATACACACTATACACACACACACACACACACACACACACACACACACACACACACACGCTCACACACAAACACAAATAAATCAGGTCGGTAATAATCTGGATTTAGGTTTTGATTGAAGTGTGACATGAGTCCAAATCCAAACTCTAAATCCTAAACACTGAGCGCCTCTATAGCATTTCTCCTTCAGTACAGTCTCTATGTGAATATTGACCTGTCCACTACATTGCTGGATCATATTTCTGTCTTTGTTGTTGCTCTTCACAAAGTGCTGTGCCATGCCTTGTCGCAGTCCCATAGTGGATGAATGGATTCATTGATTGACAGGTTGACTGGAGGGTGATAGTATGAGAGATTGAATGGCTAAGGCTGTCCTTGAGTGTGAGCAAAGATTGTGGTTAATATATCACTATAGCATGTCATTAAAACTGGACATCAATACTGAAGCAAGTTACACCAATTTAGTTGTAATTGTAGAGTGTCGGTGTCTGTTATCTAATGATAACATCTTATCTCTTCCATCACAAATCTAGCTCTTATCAGCCCCTAGCAAGATGAGGATGATGATGACACGGAAATGAGGAAGATACAAAGGCAGCAGAGTGATTTCATTGTGGTGTCACAACAGATTCAGATCAACCATAAAAAGCAGCTGCTAATAGACTGCTGTTCTATTGTCTTAACTGTAGTCTAAATTATACAAATATATACAATGTAGACAGACGCACACACACGCACACACACACACACACACACACGCACACACACACACACACACACACACACACACACACACACGCACGCACACACACGTCCTATAGTCTCCTGTGAGGCCTGCAGCCTCAAACCCTTTCCAAATGTAACACACACGCACACACGCTATCCACACACAGATCGCGGCTGAAGCCTTGAAGCCTGACAGTCTTCTCCCTCTCCCTCAGACTGTAACGTATGCACCCTCAGCCATTCATCAGTGTCACCCTGTCTCCATTGGTTATGGGCCCAGAGGCCGTCGCATCTTCATTACACCTGGAATAAATGTGAAATAAAAACGCAGATGATTTATTAGCTTCTGTTGGCGCCGCGCTGGTTAGCACGCCACGCTCACCAGGGTCTGAGAGACTGACACACTCCAAACCTGAGTAGTGGATATCAGATCTGACAAGAGGATGATATCTGTCAGTGATCACTAGCTCAGTCTGAGGAGAAGAGGGACTCAGGATGGGAAGTGGTGCGGTGATACCAGAAACAATAGAGAAAGCGAGAGATTTCATTGGCACCTTATTTCTGGTTCATATACAGTCAATGAACTAAGCAGACCATTCCCAGCTGCTATCGCATTGGTGTCTCTGGGAGAGCCCCTCCTTAAGTAGACGGGGAACTGTGACAACTTTTTTCAATGGTAAACGGCCTAAATGCGACATCTTCATTTATCCACCATCTTTGGTGATACTAAAGTTCAATGCCTACGTGATGAGTGAACTTGAGACTTGATGTTAGCTTCCAGAGCCAATGCCTAGCCTTTAATAATATAATATATTAATATACGCAATTTAGCAGACAGTTTTATCCAAAGCGACTTACAGTCATGCATGCATACATTGTAAGTTTGGCTGACCCCGGGAATCACACCCACAATCCTGGCATTGGAAGCCAACAAGATCTCATGGTTTTACCAATTTGATTTCAGACTCTGACATTTTCCCACATTTCTCTAAATGTAAAATTCAGAAAGTTCTCCAAAGTTAAAATGATGAATGTACCCCTTTCCTGCTGTCAAAGGACCAAATCACCCTCTAGATGCCTCATGGGTGGAACACCCCCAGACCATCACCCCCAGACCATCACATTGCCTCCACCATGCTTGACAGATGGCGTCAAGCACTCCTCCAGCATCTTTTCATTTTTTCTGCGTCTCACGAATGTTCTTCTTTGTGATCTGAACTCCTCAAACTTAGATGCGTCTGTCCATAGCACTTTTTTTCCAATCTTCCTCTGTCCAGTGTCTGTGCTTCTTTGCCCATCTTAATCTTTTATTTTTATTGGCCAGTCTGAGATATGGCTTTTTCTTTGCAACTCTGCCTAGAAGGGAAGCATCCCAGAGTCACCTCTTCACTGTTGACGCTGAGACTGGTGTTTTGCGGTACTATTTAATGAAGCTGCCAGTTGAGGACTTGTGAGAGGTCTGTTTCTCAAACTAGACACTCTAATGTACTTGTCCTCTTTGCTCAGTTGTGCACCGGGGCCTCCCACTCCTCCTTCTATTCTGGTTAGAGCCAGTTCGCACTGTTCTGTGAAGGGAGTAGTACACAGCGTTGTACGAGATCTTCAGTTTCTTGGCAATTTCTCGCAAGATATAGCCTTCATTTCTCAGAACAAGAATAGCCTGACGATTTTCAGAGAAAGTCCTTTGTTTCTGGCCATTTGGAGCCAGTAATTGAACTCACAAATGCTGATGCTCCAGATACTCAACTAGTCTAAAGAAGGCCACTTTTATTGCTTATTCTATCAGAACAACAGTTTTCAGCTGTGCTAACATAATCGCAAAAGGGTTTTTCTAATGATCAATTAGCCTTTTAAAATGTTAAACTTGGATTAGCTACCACAACGTGCCATTGGAACACAGGAGTGATGGTTGCTGATAATGTCCCTCTACACGCCAATGTAGATATTCCATAAAATATCAGCCGTTTCCAACTACAATAGTCATTTACACCATTAACAATGTCTACACTGTATTTCTGATCAATTTGATGTTATTTTAATGGCCAATTTTTTTTCTTTTGAAAAAATGACATTTCTAAGTGACCCCAAACTTTTGAACGGAAGTATGTGTCAAGTAGTTTGTTTTATATTTCAGTCTTCTGTGATGTATATAAACTGTAAAATTGGGATGCAAACTCAAAATAGAATACATTTCAACATGGTACAGGAGTCTTCCTTTTTCAACACTATAACCATGTGTGGGAGGTGTATACTTTTGTTTCATTGTAGATTTGTTTAAGATTACCAAGAAACACTGTGACCCTGATTTAGCCCATTGCAGTAAAATGTTGGGTTGGAGGTTTTGGATAAGGTTAAAACCTACATTTTAGGCATTAATTCCAAATGGATAAGTTAAGGTTGAAGTTTTTGGATATGGTTTAAACAATAGTACTCCAAATGCATCATCCAATAAATGATTGTATTGACTCCCACCATTTGTTCATTTTGGTACAGCACATCAATTTATCTGATTATCAGCTGTTTTCAAACACATAAGTCAGAAAAGACGAGTGAATTGTACTACATCAAAAGCCAATATGAGAATGCTGATTAAGTATGTAGTATGTAGTACAGCTATGTAGTACACTAGTATGGGTATTCGGACATGACCCGTGTCTACCACTTGAATTGAATGCGCAACCTTCGCATCCGGAGTCATGGGATAACTTGATGATAATAGCACTCGCCATAGCCCCTCTAATGGCCGGTTTTAAAGGCATTTCCCAAAGTCCTCAAGACATAGACAGATGTCCAATTCCGAAGTCAATCTTGAGCGAGCAGCCTGTGCAAGCGCCCCACAGCTCAGAGGGCGAATGCAGGCCTTAGTTGTTCTTACAGACAACTTGGGTTTTGATACCCAGTTGGTGACACAAGTAATAAGTAAGAGGCCAGCAGCTTTTCTCCTGTTTCAGTCGGTCACAATGCATGGCTAGAACTAAAGCCTGCGTATGTACTGTAGGTAAGACTTAATGCTCAATGGGTAAGACTTAATGCTCAATGGGTAAGACTTAATGCTCAATGGGTAAGACTCAATGCTCAATAGGTAAGACTTAATGCTCAATGGGTAAGACTCAATGCTCAATAGGTAAGACTTAATGCTCAATAGGTAAGACTTAATGCTCAATGGGTAAGACTTCATGCTCAATGGGTATGACAACGCACAATGGTTAAGACTTCATGCTCTATGGGTAAGACTTAATGCTCAATGGGTAAGACAATGCACAATGGTTAAGACTTCATGCTCAATGGGTAAGACTTAATGCTCAATGGGTAAGACGTAATGCTCAATGGGTAAGACTTAATGCTCAATGGGTAAGACGTAATGCTCAATGGGTAAGACTTAATGCTCAATGGGTAAGACTTAATGCTCAATGGGTAAGACTTAATGCTCAATGGGTAAGACTTAATGCTCAATGGGTGAGACTTAATGCTCAATGGGTAGACTTAATGCTCAATGGGTAAGACTAAATGCTCAATGGGTAAGACTAAATGCTTAATGGGAAAGACTAAATGCTCAATGGGTAAGACTTAATGCTCAATGGGTAAGACGTAATGCTCAATGGGTAAGACTTAATGCTCAATGGGTAAGACTCAATGCTCAATGGGTAAGACTTAATGCTCAATGGGTAAGACAACGCACAATGGTTAAGACTTCGTGCTCATTGGGTAAGACTTCATGCTCAATGGGTATGACAACGCACAATGGTTAAGACTTCATGCTCAATGGGTAAGACTTAATGCTCAATGGGTAAGACAACGCACAATGGTTAAGACTTCATGCTCAATAGGTAAGACTTAACGCTCAATAGGTAAGACTTAATGCTCAATGGGTAAGACTTAATGCTCAATGGGTAAGACTAAATGCTCAATGGGTAAGACTTAATGCTCAATGGGTAAGACTAAATGCTCAATGGGTAAGACTTAATGCTCAATGGGTGAGACTTAATGCTCAATGGGTAAGACTAAATGCTCAATGGGTAAGACTTAATGCTCAATGGGTAAGACTAAATGCTCAATGGGAAAGACTAAATGCTCAATGGGTAAGACTTAATGCTCAATGGGTAAGACTAAATGCTCAATGGGTAAGACTAAATGCTCAATGGGTAAGACTTAATGCTCAATGGGTAAGACTAAATGCTCAATGGGTAAGACTAAATGCTCAATGGGTAAGACTAAATGCTCAATGGGTAAGACTTAATGCTCAATGGGTAAGACAACGCACAATGGTTAAGACTTCGTGCTCATTGGGTAAGACTTCATGCTCAATGGGTATGACAACGCACAATGGTTAAGACTTCATGCTCAATGGGTAAGACTTAATGCTCAATGGGTAAGACAACGCACAATGGTTAAGACTTCATGCTCAATAGGTAAGACTTAACGCTCAATAGGTAAGACTTAATGCTCAATGGGTAAGACTTAATGCTCAATGGGTAAGACTAAATGCTCAATGGGTAAGACTTAATGCTCAATGGGTAAGACTAAATGCTCAATGGGTAAGACTTAATGCTCAATGGGTGAGACTTAATGCTCAATGGGTAAGACTAAATGCTCAATGGGTAAGACTTAATGCTCAATGGGTAAGACTAAATGCTCAATGGGTAAGACTAAATGCTCAATGGGTAAGACTTAATGCTCAATGGGTAAGACTAAATGCTCAATGGGTAAGACTAAATGCTCAATGGGTAAGACTTAATGCTCAATGGGTAAGACTAAATGCTCAATGGGTAAGACTAAATGCTCAATGGGTAAGACTTAATGCTCAATGGGTAAGACTTAATGCTCAATGGGTAAGACTCAATGCTCAATGGGAAAGACTAAATGCTCAATGGGTAAGACTTAATGCTCAATGGGAGCAAAATGGCATCCAGCCAACTGGCAAAACTGTCCCTGTACTGTACACGCATCCACACACCAAACACACACACACACACACACACACACACACACACACACACACACACACACACACACACACACACACACACACACACACACACACACACTGTAGCTCTGTTGTAGTCCAGCTAAATCCAGACAAGTCCAGTCCACTAGAGTGTAGGTTGAGTCCTCTTCCAGGTGTCACAGTGTCCTGCTTGTCACTAACCCAGTTACAATTGGAACAGAGGGACACACGCAAGTGCCACACACACACACACACACACACACACACACACACACACACACACACACGCATGCACGCGC
>NC_042992.1:13119432-13134432 GCF_901001165.1 Salmo trutta
ATATGTCTGTTTGACATCATACATCTAACCCCCTTCACACAAACTGACCCACAGTGCTCCCCCTTCACACAAACTGACCCACCGTGCTCCCCCTTCACACAAACTGACCCACCGTGCTCCCCCTTCACACAAACTGACCCACAGTGCTCCCCCTTCACACAAACTGACCCACCGTGCTCCCCCTTCACACAAACTGACCCACAGTGCTTCCCCTTCACACAAACTGACCCACAGTGCTCTCCCTTCACACAAACTGACCCACAGTGCTCCCCCTTCACACAAACTGACCCACAGTGCTCCCCCTTCACACAAACTGACCCACAGTGCTCCCCCTTCACACAAACTGACCCACAGTGCTCCCCCTTCACACAAACTGACCCACCGTGCTCTCCCTTCACACAAACTGACCCACAGTGCTCCCCCTTCACACAAACTGACCCACAGTGCTCCCCCTTCACACAAACTGACCCACAGTGCTCCCCCTTCACACAAACTGACCCACAGTGCTCCCCCTTCACACAAACTGACCCACAGTGCTCTCCCTTCACACAAACTGACCCACAGTGCTCCCCCTTCACACAGACTGACCCACAGTGCTCTCCCTTCACACAAACTGACCCACCGTGCTCCCCCTTCACACAGACTGACCCACAGTGCTCTCCCTTCACACAGACTGACCCACAGTGCTCCCCCTTCACACAGAATGACCCACAGTGCTCCCCCTTCACACAAACTGACCCACAGTGCTCCCCCTTCACACAAACTGATCCACAGTGCTCCCCCTTCACACAGACTTACCCACAGTGCTCTCCCTTCACACAGACTGACCCACAGTGCTCTCCCTTCACACAAACTGACCCACAGTGCTCTCCCTTCACACAGACTGACCCACAGTGCTCCCCCTTCACACAAACTGACCCACAATGCTCCCCCTTCACACAGACTGACCCACAGTGCTCTCCCTTCACACAGACTGACCCACAGTGCTCTCCCTTCACACAGACTGACCCACAGTGCTCTCCCTTCACACAGACTGAAGAGACTACTGTATGTAACTGGATTCAATTAGTACAACTAACCCCTCATCTTGAAATACGACCAACCCACGCCTTCAAATGTATTTTTCAGTGGCACAGCTGGCTAAGGTTTTTTCAAGAGGGCTTTCAAAAATGTTTGACAAAGGACTCAAGATCAATTACCAATAAGGTTTTGTGAGCGAAGACATACTGTTAAGCAAGAGGCGTGCTGTTCATTACATGTAGATAATAGTGATTGTAATGTATTTAATATGGGCTGGTAAATAAAATACATCTGATAACACACACACACACACACACACACACTTTAAGATAATGCGTATTATTCTGTCATAGTCCTCTATATCAAATCAGATGGTATCGCTGCCCATGTGACAGGGTCTATTCAGCACAAACAGCTGAACCCACAACAGCATCAGCCTGATTCCAGAAACATGATAGAACAATAGAGAGTCTGTGATATCATCAATAAGAATCCAATAGAGATGACAGCCAGACGAAGAACCGAGCTGGAAGGAAATACAGATACCAAAGACAGGAGCAAATTGAAATAAAATGGCAGTTGATCATTTTTTCACATAGTTGTTTAAAAACAAACTTTTGAACTAGGCAAGTCAGTTACCTACAAATTCTTATTTACAATGACGGCCTACTTCGGCCAAACCTTAACTCGGACGACGCTGTGCCAATTGTGTGCAGCCGTATGGGACTCCCAAACACAGCCAGATGTAATACTGCCTGGATTCGAACCAGGTACTACAGTGACGCCTCTTGCACTGTGATGCAATGCCTTACACTGCTGTCTCACTCGGCAGCTGCCATTGGAGATGCTTGGTAAGGCGATGGAGGTAGGGAGATGGTGGATGGAGGCATTGAGAGAGAGACAGTAGGGCTAATCATATGGAGTTGGTCAGGAGTTTTTCTAGACTTTATTGTTCTTCCCTGAAGACAAAAAACATGCAACAAAAACTCTCTTCATGGGGCTATAGTTCAAATATTAAGGTTAGTTTATTATAAGTTTATACTGTAAAGTTCAAAATATATAAAAGACAATTAAACATATTGACTGTCAAAGACAATCTTTTACAAAGCATTTAGACAGTAATCCTTGCCTACAGTAATCCTTGCCTACGGTAATCCTTGCCTACGGTAATCCTTGCCTACTGTAATCCTTGCCTACAGTAATCCTTGCCTACAGTAATCCTTGCCTACAGTAATCCTTGCCTACAGTAATCCTTGCCTAGACATTTATTTAATGAAAATGATCTAATAAAATCCATCAAAGCACAGATTCACCCCCTCCATCCCAAACCATCCTGACAGTATGTTGAAAACAGTGCAACACAAATAAAAAATAAAGAAATTAAAAAACAGGTTGCTAGGACAACACTGTATCTTCTTCATCATCTTAAAGGTCCTATTTGGGATTTCTTGGGCCACATATTCTACATCTGTTACTGCAGTGCATGGGTTGACTTGAGGGAGGCGGTAGTGGTCTGATGCTAGGCTGCTCCCTCTGTGCTCCCTATTCCAATCTGTGTTCCATATGTCACCAAACCCATTAGCCTAGCATTGCATTAGCATTACAGCTAGCATCAGCAACTCCTATGGGAATCTCAGGTCCCCATCTGTCATACAGGGGAACATAGGACGAGGGCTAGTCTCGCTGTCTCTTTCCTCTAGCATTCATTCTTTGTCTCTCCTTCACTCTCTACCTGATTTGCCTCACACTGTCATTCTTTCTCACCCTTTCGGTCTACAGTCGTGGCCAACATTTTTGAGAATGACACAAATATTAATTTTCATAAAGTCTGCTGCCTCATTCTGTATGATGGCAATTTACTACTCCAGAATGTTATGAAGAGTGATCAGATGAATTGCAATTAATTGCAAAGTCCCTCTTTGCCATGCAAATGAACTGAATCCCCCAAAAACATTTCCACTGCATTTCAGCCCTGCCACAAAAGGACCAGCTGACATCATGTCAGTGATTCTCTCGTTAACACAGGTGTGAGTGTTGACGAGGACAAGGCTGGAGATCACTCTGTCATACTGATTGAGTTTGAATAACAGACTGGAAGCTTCAAAAGGAGGGTGGTGCTTGGAATCATTGTTCTTCCTCTGTCAATCATGGTTACCTGCAAGGAAACATGTGCCGTCATAATTTCTTTGCACAAAAAGGGCTTCACAGGCAAAGATATTGCTGCCAGTAAGATTCCACCCAAATCAACCATTTATCGGATCATCAAGAACTTCAAGGAGAGCGGTTCAATTGTTGTGAAGAAGGCTTCAGGGCACCCAAAAAAGTGCAGCAAGCACCAGGACTGTCTCCTAAAGTTGATTTAGCTGCGGGATCGGGGCACCACCAGTACAGAGCTTGCTCAGGAATGGCAGCAGGCAGGTGTGAGTGCATCTGCACGCACAGTGAGACAAAGACTTTTGGCGGATGGCCTGGTGTCAAGAAGGGCAGCAAAGAAGCCACTTCTCTCCAGGAAAAACATCAGGGACAGACTGATATTCTGCAAAAGGTACAGGGATTGGACTGCTGAGGACTGGGGTAAAGTCATTTTCTCTAATGAATCCTCTTTCCGATTGTTTGGGGCATCCGGAAAAAAGCTTGTCCGGAGAAGACAAGGTGAGCGCTACCATCAGTCCTGTGTCATGCTAACAGTAAAGCATCCTGAGACCATTCATGTGTGAGGAAGCTTCTCAGCCAAGGGAGTGGGCTCACTCACAATTCTGCCTAAGAACACAGCCATGAATAAAGAATGGTACCAACACATCCACCGAGAGCAACTTCTCCCAACCGTCCAGGAACAGTTTGGTGACGAACAATGCCTTTTCCAGCATGATGGAGCACCTTGCCATAAGTCAAAAGTGATAACTAAGTGGCTCAGGGAGCAAAACATCGATATTTTGGGTCCATGGCCAGGAAACTCCCCAGACCTTAATCCCATTGAGAAGTTGTGGTCAATCCTCAAGAGGCGGGTGGACAAACAAAAACCCACAAATTCTGACAAACTCCAAGCATTGATTATGCAAGAATGGGCTGCCATCAGTCAGGATGTGGCCCAGAAGTTAATTGACAGCATGCCAGGGTGGATTCCAGAGGTATTGAAAAAGAAGGGTCAACACTTCAAATATTGACTCTTTGCATCAACTTCATGTAATTGTCAATAAAAAGCTTTGACACTTATGAAATGCTTGTAATTATACTTCAGTATTCCATAGTAACATCTGACAAAAAATATCTAAAGACACTGAAGCAGCAAACTTTGTGGAAATTAATATTTGTGTCATTCTCAAAACTTTTGGCCACGACTGTACCTCCCCCCTCCTCTCTCTGTGTTTCTTTCCTTTCTCCAACCCTATTGCTTGCTTCCTTATCACCATCTTACTGCTCTGCCCCCTGTAAACACTGTCTATATCTCTCGGTGCTCTATTCCTCTCCATTCACTTTCTCTTTCTCTCTCTCTCCCTGATCTCTTTCTCTCTCTCTCCCTGATCTCTTTCTCTCTCTCTCTCTCCTCCTCTAGGGGCAGTAGAGGGCAGAATGTCTTCCACAGTGAGTGTTTGAGGAGTTCAAGGAAACAGCACCTCAAGTCTCTAAAACACATACCAAGAACATTCTGTTGGGCCTTTTGCCACTGAAATCTGCGTATGTACACCTCTTTCAGACATTCACACATCTAGAATAAGTTAAGAAAGGATTACCCATACTGTATTTTCCATACTCTAAGTATTGAACGTTATATTTAGTAAACCTCGTCTTTGTGCTCGCGGAGAGACAATCAGAATGCTTGGTCTGGAAGAACAGGAAACAAATCAGCGCCCACACCTAGAGGTCAGGCAGAGGTCAGTGTGATGTCGTGCCCCCCAGCCTCCACCGCCTTCATTCCATGACAAAGCGAGCGGGTTTGGTTACCAGGGAAACAGGCAGTTGGATGTTGGAACATTTAGGAAGGGTACTTTTTTTTTTTTTTTGCCGGGGTGATGATGGATTCTCACCATGGATATTTAATCACTACAGTTATGGTGTATAAGACAACAAGAGGAGGAGAGCGACCTTTATCTAGCAGTAATGTTAAAACAAAATGTTTCCAGGGTCCAAAACGGGTCTAATCGTACACCATCCTCATATTAGCTCCCCTTTTCCAGGTTCAGTGGAGAGCAGCTGAGAACACAGATAGCCTACAGAAATCAAACAAGGAAGACACACACAGGCGCCTTGGTGAGAGGGAAACACACACACACACACACACACACACACACACACACAAAATCCTTGTGTCTGTTTCCCTTCTGTCGCAGCAAAAATGGCCGATTGCCATGGCAACCGTGCGTGCCGTTCTGCTACAGCTGTGATGTATGTGGTGACACTTTTGACCCCCTGGTGAACTCTGGAAGGCAGGATCCCTGCAGAGTCCAGATAGACTCCTCTCAAAGGGTCTATCCTTGGTTTATTCTGGGTCTACCCTGGCGAGGTCACGTCAATTCAGCCACGCATTAATACCATGGCAACAAAATCATAACACAACTATCCAAGCAACAAAATCCAAGCAAAATCCCACCAACCTACTACTATGACAACTGAATCTACAGTACCAATATATAATGTAACAAATTGGTTGTGGCTGGTTGTGGCTGGTTGTGGATGGTTGTGGGTGGTTGTGGATGGTTGTGACTGGTTGTGGATGGTTGTGGCTGATTGTGGATGGTTGTGGCTGGTTGTGGCTGGTTGTGGATGGTTGTGGCTGGTTGTGGCTGGTTGTGTTTGGTTGTGGATGATTGTGGCTGGTTGTGGATGGTTGTGGCTGGTTGTGGCTGGTTGTGGCTGGTTGTGGCTGGTTGTGGATGGTTGTGGCTGCTTGTGGATGGTTGTGGCTGGTTGTGGCTGGTTGTGGATGGTTGTGGATGGTTGTGGCTGGTTGTGGATGGTTGTGGCTGGTTGTGGATAGTTGTGGCTGGTTGTGGATGGTTGTGGCTGGTTGAGGATGGTGGTGACTGGTTGTTTGATGGTTGTGGCTGGTTGTGGCTGGTTGTGGATGGTTGTGGCTGGTTGTGGATGGTTGTGGCTGGTTGTGGATGGTTGTGGATGGTTGTGGCTGGTTGTGGATGGTTGTGGCTGGTTGTGGATGGTTGTGGATGGTTGTGGCTGGTTGTGGCTCTTTGTGGATGGTTGTGGATGGTTGTGGCTGGTTTTGGCTGGTTGTGGCTGGTTGTGGATGGTTGTGTTTGGTTGTGGATGGTTGTGGCTGGTTGTGGATGGTTGGGGCTGGTTGTGGATGGTTGTGGCTGGTTGTGGATGGTTGTGTTTGGTTGTGGATGGTTGTGGCTGGTTGTGGATGGTTGTGGCTGGTTGTGGCTGGTTGTGGGTGGTTGTGTTTGGTTGTGGCTGGTTTTGGCTTGTTGTGGATGGTTGTGGCTGGTTGTGGATGGTTGTGGCTGGTTGTGGATGGTTGTGGCTGGTTGTGGCTGGTTGTGGGTGGTTGTGTTTGGTTGTGGCTGGTTTTGGCTTGTTGTGGATGGTTGTGGCTGGTTGTGGATGGTTGTGGCTGGTTGTGGATGGTTGTGGCTGGTTGTGGATGGTTGTGGCTGGTTGTGGCTGGTTGTGGCTGGTTGTGGCTGGTTGTGGGTGGTTGTGTTTGGTTGTGGCTGGTTTTGGCTGTTGGAACTGATCCTCTGTTTGTTTGGCCTTTACCTGTATGGTTTATTGCTCTGTCACCTTTCATCCACAGAAAGACAGACAGCAGACCAATACACTTCTTCATACCTGTGTTCCTTGGCATCTTCACTGACATTTACAGACAATATACTGTACACACTTGGAGAGACAGTTTCACATTTTATTAGTCGAATATATGGGATATATGCATGGTATACATAGTCCAACAAAATGCATACTTGCAGGTTCCTTCTCGACAATGCAACAACAATAAGAAATAGTAAAAGATAAGAATACAAACATAAAGTAAATGGCAGTAGAATATAATCTACATTTTACCATAAGTATAATACAGGAAGGCACAATCTATAGTATAATATTTACAAGGGTATTGGGAAGGAGGGATGGGGGAAAGTGTTTGAGTTGAGCAGTGTAACAGGATGCTGGTAGCAGCAGTTGTGATGTGTGCTAAGGTGCAGAGAATCAGTGCAAGTGGTCAGTCCAGTTCAAGTGTTCAGTAGTCTAATGGCTTGTAGGTAGAAACTATCTCTGAGACTGTTGGTATCAGACCTCATGCTCTGATACCGTCTGCCCGACGGTAAGGGAGAGAACAGTTCGTGGCTGGGGTGTGTGGGGGTCCTTCATGATGCTGCGTGCCTACCTCAAGCACCGTTTCCAGTAAATGTCCAGGATGGGTGGAAGCAATGGCCCAGTGATGAACTGGGCCGTCGTTACCACCAGCTGCAGTCGTGGAAGAAGCAATTCCCGTACCAGGCTGTGATGCATCTGGTTTGGATACTCTCGATGATGCAGCGGTTGCATTTGGAGAGGAACCGGGGCGACATTCTGAACTTCTTCAGCAGTGTTAGGAAGTGGAGATGCTGTTGCTCCCTCTTGACAACAGTGGTGGTGTTGTTGGTCCATGACAAGTCATCAGTGATGTGGATGCAGAGGAACTTAAAACAAATTACTCTCTCTACTACAGTACCATCGAGGTGGATTGGGGAATGTTCCCTCCTCTGCTTCCTGAAGTCAACAATCAACTCCTTTGTTTTGCTGATGTTGAGGGAGAGGTTGTTGTCATGACACCCCAATGCCAGTTCACTTACCTTCTCCCTATAGGCTGATCGTTGTTGTTGGTTATCAGGCCTACAACCGTGGTGTCGTCAGAAAACTTAAAGATGGAGTTGGTGTTGTGCAAAGCCACACTGTCATGGGTGAACAGGAAGTACAGCAGAGGACTGAGGACACCCCTGTGGGGGCCCTGTGTTAAGAGTCAGTGTGGAGGAGGTGTTGTTGCCAATCCTCACAGCCTGTGGTGGTCTGCCCGTCAGGAAGTCCAAGATCCAGTTGCAGAGTGTGGTGTCTAAACCCAGGGCTCTGAGCTTGGTGTCAAGTTTGGAGGGAACAATAGTGTTGAATGCTGAACTGTAGTTAATTAACAGTATTCTCACATAGGTGTTTCCAGATGTGTTATGTCCATATGAATAGCAATGGAAATGGCATCTTCCATGGATCTGTTGGAGCGGTAGGCAAATTGGAGTTGGCCTTGATGTGAGCCATGACCAGCCTCTCAAAGCACTTCATGATGACTGAGGAGAGCGTGATGTGGCGATAGTCATTTGGGCATGTCACGTTCTTTTTATTGGGCACTGGGACAACGGTAGTCTCCTTAAAGCATGTGGGGACTACAGCCTGGGACAGGAACAGGATGAAGATGTCAGAGAATATGCCCGCCAGCTGGTCAGCACACACTCTGAGGACGCAGCCAGGGATGCCATCTGGGCCGGCGGCTTTGTGAGTATTCACTCCTTTGAGAGTTTTCGCCACGTCAGCCTCGAAGATCGAAAGCACCTGGTTGTCCGGAGAAGCTAGAGTCTTCCTGGATGTCTCGGTATTGTCTGCCTTGAAGCAAGCATAGACTATGTTAAGCTCGTCTGGGAGGGAGGCTTCGGTGGGCACCGCACAGGTGGATTTTCCTTTGTAGTCTGTGCTAGTCTGTAGTCCTTACCACATGCGACGCGAATCTGAGTTGTCAAACATCAATTCAAATTTGAGTCTGCATTGTCTTTTTGTGGCCCAGATAGATTTGTGGAGCT
This sequence comes from Salmo trutta, assembly GCF_901001165.1. NCBI lineage: Eukaryota > Metazoa > Chordata > Actinopteri > Salmoniformes > Salmonidae > Salmo > Salmo trutta. The sequence goes on from NC_042992.1 coordinate 13,128,234, forward strand.
CGTACCTGCTTACCTTGTACACGTCGAACACCACTGAGTCATCAGGGTTTGTTCTGCTGACATTGAATACTGCAGTACGGGCTCGCAGCATGATACCGTTTTTTTGGTTCATCCAGGGTTTTTGGTTGGGGTGTCCAGATTGTTATTGTGGGTACAACGTCATCAACACATTTCCTAATGAAGCCTGTGACTGACAATGTATATTCCTCAATGTTGATGGCTCAGTCCTAGGTGGATGTTTTTAACTTTGGTACAACAGGAGTTGTTCATGAGGAAACATACCCATCCCCCCGACTCTTACCAGAAGCCGTCTGGTTGAATAGCAGAGTCAAGTGTATTGTCCGTAAGCCATGTCTCAGTAAAAATAAAGACACATCATTCCCTGATCCCCCTCTTTGATTGAAGCCTTGCTCTGAGTTCTCAAAATGTATTTTCCAGCGATTGGACATTAGCCATCAGGACACTAGGAAGAGGAGGCCGTGTAGCCTGTCTTTTCAGCTTGGACTCCCCCTTTCCTTCCTCTTCTTCGTTGCTTTCTGTCATCTTCGTCAGCAGCAACAGGTCAGCCCGCGGGAGGGAATGTAGTATTTCAGATCTGGGAGGCTGAGATATACATGTGTAGCTTCCACTTCATGATCCAGAAGTGTTTGTCGGTCGTAGGAAATTATTGCATGAACATTATGAGCAAACAAAGTAATAATTAACACAAAACTAGCCAAAACAAAGTAATAATTAACACAAAACTAGCCAAAACAAAGTAATAATTAACACAAAACTAGCCAAAACAAAGTAATAATGAACACAAAACTAGCCAAAACAAAGTAATAATTAACACAAAACTAGCCAAAACAAAGTAATAATTAACACAAAACTAGCCAAAACAAAGTAATAATGAACACAAAACTAGCCAAAACAAAGTAATAATTAACACAAAACTAGCCAAAACAAAGTAATAATTAACACAAAACTAGCCAAAACAAAGTAATAATGAACACAAAACTAGCCAAAACAAAGTAATAATTAACACAAAACTAACCAAAACAAGCGGTGGAGCAGGAACCGGCAATACGCGGGCCCTCCTCAGTCCAGCCATGTCATTTCTTTACAATTGGAGAGACAATATACACTTGGAGAGACAGCATATAAACTTGGAGTGAAAATATATACACTTGGAGAGGTCAAACACAACTGCATAAAAACTATACACGTACGGTGGGAGAACGTGCATCTACACACACACACACACACACACAGAAAGTGCCAGCTCACACCCATACACACTCATTATGTAAACCCACAAGTCTCTCCCCATCTGGTAGTATTGCCAGGATAAGGTCTGAGACGATTGCATGATCTTTCCACTAGGAGCGCTGCAGCTTTGCACAAGCACTGAGCTCCCTCTCCCTGACTCATGCACAGTAGAATGATCGTATGGTGGTTAGGCAAGTACTGCCAAGTAATACACTATCTACACTGAACAAAAATATAAAATCAACATGTAAAGTGTTGGTCATATGTTTCATGAGCTGAAATAAAACATCCCAGAAATGTTCCATATGCACAAAAAGCTTATTTCTCTCAAATCTTTAGCACAAATTTGATTATAAATATGTTAATGAGCATTTCTCCTTTGCCAAGATAATCCATCCACCTGACAGGTGTGGCATATCAAGAAGCTGATTAACAGCAAGATCATTACACATGTGCACCTTGTGCTGGGGACAAGAAAAGTCCACTCTAACATTTGCCGTTTTGTCACACAACACAATGCCACAGATGTCTCAAGTTTTGCAATTGGCATGCTGATTGCAGGAATGTCCACCAGAAATGTTTCCTGGGAATATAATGTTAATTTTTATACCTTAACCTGCCACCAACATCGTTTTAGAGAATTTGGCAGCACGTCCAACCGGCCTCACAATCGTAGACCATGTGTATGACGTCGTGTGGGTGAGCAGTTTGCTAATGTCAACATTGTGAACAAAGTGCCCCATGGTGGCGGTGGGGTTATGATATGGGTAGGCATAAGCTATGGACAACAAACACAATTGCATTTTACAGATAGCAATTTGAATGCACAGAGATACCGTGACGAGATCCAGAGACCCATTGTCATGTCATTCATCCGGCGCCATCACCTCATGTTTCAGCATGATAATGCACGGCCCCATGTCGCAAAGATCTGTACACAATTCCTGGAAGCTGAAAATGTCCCAGTTCTTCCATGGCCTGCATACTCACCATACATGTCACCCATTGAACATGTTTGGGATGCTCTGGATTGACGTGTACAACAACGTGTTCCAGTTCCCGCCAATATCCAGCAACTTCACATTGAAGAGGAGTGGGACAACATTCCACAGGCCACAATCAACAGCCTGATCAACTATGTGAAGGAGATGTGTTGTGCTGCATGAGGCAAATGGTGGTCACACCAGATACTGACTGGTTTTCTGATCCATGCCCCTACCTTTTCTTTAAGGTATCTGTGACCAACAGATGCATATCTGCATTCCTACTGCCAGTACTACTACTGAAATCTATAGATTAGTGCCTAATTTGTTTATTTCAATTAACTGATTTCCTTATATGAACTGTAACTCAGTAAATCTTAAAAATTAATGCATGTTGCGTTTATATTTTTGTTCAGTAGTTTGTATTTAAGTCAGTAATCCTTTATTTGAGTCTATTTATAGCCATGATGTAGGAGGGAGAATGAAAAATGATTAAACAGCAAAATTGTTATAACAGATTCCCCTACAGTTCTTCATTAATGTATGGAGATCTTTCATTACATTGTTGTACATATTGCAGTACACCAAAATGAACCAGGCAGTATATTTCTAACAGCTTTTAGGGTAAATTCCATTTATATAATCCTCTAAATGACAAGTAACATGCATAGGTCCCCACTATAGACTATACACTGATGACTAGCTAACTAAACACACTTTCTACAAACACCTTAGTTCCTCATCAACATTGAGTTAGGGTTAGGGTTAGTTAGGGTTAGTTAGGGTTAGTTAGGTTCTACTCTGAGAAAACATGTCAGGACATAAAAAAACTAAAACAAAAAGGAACATTCCATTTCCCTCTGCAGCCAGAAGACTCCGTCAAAGATGTTTGTCCAGGTTACACTCTGGGGGTCATGACCTTCTCAGAAACACTCTGAAGCCCTGGACTACAGGTTGTGAACCCATCTCATCCTGCAGAACGAGAGAGAGAAAGAGAGAGAGAAATTCACATAAGACACAGTATGGTGGATCTCTACAGCTTAAAAAGAAGGGGTGTACAGGCCGTGTTAGCAATCGACAAAAAATGTAACAACTAAATGTGAATGTATCGTTTATTTGAGTGTATGAATTAACAAGTGTGAGTCATTGTGTTACAAAACAAGTGGCTGTATATGGACCCTGCCTATCATGGTCATCCCATTTAGGGTCCAGCCACCTCTCCTCCTCCCCCCTCCTCCCCTCCTCCCCTCCTCCCCTTCTTCCCCCCTCCTCCCTGTCCTGCCAGTAATGTTGAGTGGGTGACCTTTTCTCTCAGCTAATCCACACCAAAAAGGCCTAATTACTGCTGCCGCTCCACAAGCCTCCTCAGGCCCAATAATCAATACAGCCGATCGGCCCAAGGATCACCCCGTCACATGCCACTGTGTCGCGGTGTGTGTGTTTGTGTATGTGTGTGTGTGTATGTGTGTGTGTGTGTGAGAGAGAGAGAGAGAGAGAGAGAGAGAGAGAGAGAGAGAGAGAGAGAGAGAGAGAGAGAGCATGTGTATACGTTTGAGAATATGTGTTACACTAGCACAAAAATGAGACAAAATGAGATGACAGAGAAAGAGGGAGATACAGAAAGGGAGAGAATGAAGGTAGACAAGAGAGCCCCCCCCCCCCACACACACACACACACACACACACACACACCCTCCCTGTTGTGAATGTTGTGACACCAGTTGACCTTATTGAGCTGCTATTGTATAAAGAGGCTCTGATTAGAATATCTTCCCTTTAACCTTTACGGGACTGACGTGCCTTGGGAACAATCATTGGTTTATGCAATGAGATCAACATATTCTGTCGTTATTAAGCTGAACAGTGGTGGCATCTCGCTGTAAGAACTTCCTGTATGTCTTCCAGAGAAGGTGCATTCTGGAACAGTAACTGTTCGTAGTAGTGGGATGGTTTTTGCAGACTTTTTGTGGGGTTGATATGAAATGCCTTAAGCACTCCTACTTCACTAGATGTCCCCGCTTACCTGCTCTGTGTGTGTTTGTCTCGCCCTCTCTCTCTCTCTCTCTCTCTCTCTCTCTCTCTCTCTCTCTCTCTCTCTCTCTCTCTCTCTCTCTCTCTCTCTCTCTCTCTCTCTCTCTCTCTCTCTCTCTCTCTCTCTCTCTCTCTCTCTCTCTCTCTCTCTTTACCTACACCTGTGTCTGTAGCTGTTAGTGTGTATTCACAGTTTCCCCAGGCAATCCAACCAGACAACAAGGTGGTGAAAATAAGCATATATCCCAAATGGCACCCTATTCCCTACTTAGGGCACGACTTTCGACCAGACCCCTATCAAACGTAGTGCACTATATAGGAATAGGGTGCCATTTGAGACTCAAACCAACACTTTGGCTGCTATGTACTAGAACACGTTTCTAAACTGAGTGTCCCATCTGAATACCATCATAGTTAACCTATGATCTTAGTACATTATGACACGGTAAGACATGGTCAAGCTATAGACACAGAGCATTATGACACGGTAAGACATGGTCAAGCTATAGACACAGAGCATTATGACACGGTAAGACATGGTCAAGCTATAGACACAGAGCATTATGACACGGTAAGACATGGTCAAGCTATAGACACAGAGCATTATGACACGGTAAGACATGGTCAAGCTATAGACACAGAGCATTATGACACGGTAAGACATGGTCAAGCTATAGACACAGAGCATTATGACACGGTAAGACATGGTCAAGCTATAGACACAGAGCATTATGACACGGTAAGACATGGTCAAGCTATAGACACAGAGCATTATGACACGGTAAGACATGGTCAAGCTATAGACACAGAGCATTATGACACGGTAAGACATGGTCAAGCTAAAGACACAGAGCATTATGACACGGTAAGACATGGTCAAGCTATAGACACAGAGCATTATGACACGGTTAAGACATGGTCAAGCTATAGACACAGAGCATTATGACACGGTAAGACATGGTCAAGCTATAGACACAGAGCATTATGACACGGTAAGACATGGTCAAGCTATAGACACAGAGCATTATGACACGGTAAGACATGGTCAAGCTATAGACACAGAGCATTATGACACGGTAAGACATGGTCAAGCTATAGACACAGAGCATTATGACACGGTAAGACATGGTCAAGCTATAGACACAGAGCATTATGACACGGTAAGACATGGTCAAGCTAAAGACACAGAGCATTATGACACGGTAAGACATGGTCAAGCTATAGACACAGAGCATTATGACACGGTAAGACATGGTCAAGCTATAGACACAGAGCATTATGACACGGTAAGACATGGTCAAGCTATAGACACAGAGCATTATGACACAGTTATGACATAATCAGGAACGGTCAACCTAAATGCAAGTCCTGACACGATCAACCCCGGTCAAAACATTCTGACATGTGGTCAACATTGGTTAACCTATCGACACTTTGGCTTTATGACCTGGTCAGCAACGGTCAATGGCTGATCTATTGAAATGGAGCATTAAGACAGAGTCCACCACATTGACAAGTGATTATGACATCACTAACCATGGTAACCTGTGAACACTAGAATTATGACATGATCAGCAATGGTCAAGGGGTTTCTTTCAAAGAGATCATATGAAATTCCACTAGCAGCACCCCATCGTATGGGTGGTAAATTAATGGAGCTGATACATTCCATTCAATGCAATTCCAATTTGTGGACTGCAACCATTACAGAATCATTCACTCAATAACCCCCCCCCCAGCAAAGCACAATTTCATGCAGACTAAATATAGCCAAATTATTTTGGCTAATTGTCATGATCTGTGACCAATTTAGAATAGGCTAGGAAGTTGTCGGTCTGGTTTGATAGGCCTACGGTTGTCAGTCTGGTTTGATAGGCCTACTGTTGTTGTCGGTCTGGTTTGATAGGCCTACTGTTGTCAGTCTGGTTCGATAG
>NC_042992.1:13454432-13474432 GCF_901001165.1 Salmo trutta
CACAAATGACTGATGATTGGTTGAAAGAAATTGATAATAAGAAGATTGTGGGAGCTGTACTTTTAGATTTCAATGCAGCCTTTGATATTATTGACCATAACCTATTGTTGAAAAAACAGATCTGTTATGGCTTTTAAACCTCTGCCATATCATGGATTCAGAGCTATCTATCTAATAGAACTCAAAATGTTTTCTTTAATGAAAGCTCCTCTAATGTCAAACATATAGAGTGTGGTGTACTGCAGGGAAGCTCTCTAGGCCCTCTACTCTTTTCTGTTTTTACCAATGACCTGCCACTGGCATTAAACAAAGCATGTGTGTCCATGTATGCTGATGATTCAACCATATACGCATCGGCAACCACAGCTAAGGAAGTCCCTGAAACCCTTAACAAAGAGTTGCAATCTGTTTTGGAATGGGTGGCCAGTAATAAACGGGTCTTAAACATCTCTAAAACTAAGAGCATTGTATTTGGTACAAATCATTCCCTAAATTCTAGACCTCAGCTGAATCTGGTAATGAATGGTGTGGCTGTTGAACAAGTTGAGGAGACTAAATGACTTGGCGTTACCTTAGATTAAACTGTCATGGTCAAAACATATATTTTTTTATTTATTTTTTATTTCACCTTTATTTAACCAGGTAGGCTAGTTGAGAACAAGTTCTCATTTGCAACTGCGACCTGGCCAAGATAAAGCATAGCAATTCGACACGTACAACAACACAGAGTTACACATGGAATAAACAAAACATACAGTCAATAATACAGTAGAACAAAAGAAAACAAAAAGTCTATATACAGTGAGTGCAAATGAGGTAAGTTAAGGCAATAAATAGGCCATGGTGTTGAAGTAATTACAATATAGCAATTAAACACTGGAATGGTAGATGTGCAGAAGATGAATGGGCAAGTAGAGATACTGGGGTGCAAAGGAGCAAGATAAATAAATAAATACAGTATGGGGATGAGGTAGATAGATGGGCTGTTTACAGATGGGCTATGTACACGTGCAGTGATCTGTGAGCTGCTCTGACAGCTGGTGCTTAAAGCTAGTGAGGGAGATATGAGCCTCCAGCGTCAGAGATTTTTGCAGTTCGTTCCAGTCATTGGCAGCAGAGAACTGGAAGGAAAGACGACCAAAGGAGGAATTGACTTTGGGGGTGACCAGTGAGATATACCTGCTGGAGCGCGTGCTACGAGTGGGTGCTGGGTAGTGTATGGGGCTTTGGTGACAAAACGGATGGCACTGTGATAGACTGCATCCAGTTTGTTGAGTACAGTGTTGGAGTCTATTTTATTCTAAGTCAGAGCTGTCCAGAGTAGTGATGCTGGACGGGCGAGCAGGTGCGTGCAGTGATCGATTGAATAGCATGCATTTAGTTTTACTTGCGTTTAAGAGCAGTTGGAGGCCACGGAAGGAGAGTTGTATGGCATTGAAGCTCGTCTGGAGGTTAGTTAACACAGTGTCCAAAGAGGGGCCAGAAGTATACAGAATGGTGTCGTCTGCGTAGAGGTGGATCAGAGAATCACCAGCAGCAAGAGCGACATCATTGATGTCTACAGAGAAGAGAGTCGGCCCGAGAATTGAACCCTGTGGCACACCCATAGAGACTGCCAGAGGTCCGGACAACAGGCCCTCCGATTTTACACACTGAACTCTATCAGAGAAGTAGTTGGTAAACCAGGCGAGGCAATCATTTGAGCAACCAAGGCTGTCGAGTCTGCCAATAAGAATGTGGTGATTGACAGAGTCGAAAGCCTTGGCCAGGTTGATGAATACGGCTGCACAGTAATGTCTCTTATCGATGGCGGTTATGATGTCGTTTAGGACCTTGAGTGTGGCTGAGGTGCACCCATGACCAGCTCTGAAACCAGATTGCATAGTGGAGAAGGTACAGTGGGATTCGAAATGGTCGGTAATCTGTTTGTTAACTTGGCTTTCGAAGACCTTAGAAAGACAGGGTAGGATAGATATAGGTATGTAGCAGTTTGGGTCTAGAGTGTCACCCCCTTTGAAGTGGGGAATGACCAGCTTTCCAATCTATGGGAATCTCAGACGATACGAAAGAGAGGTTGAACAGGCTAGTAATAGGGGTTGCAACAATTTCTGCAGATAATTTTAGAAAGAGAGGGTCCAGATTGTCTAGCCCGGCTGATTTGAATGGGTCCAGATTTTGCAGCTCTTTCAGAACATCAGCTATCTGAATTTGGGTGAAGGAGAAATGGTGGGGGCATTGGCGGGTTGCTGTGGAGGGTGCCGGACAGTTGACCATAAAGATGTGGAGAGGTCTGTCCTCAATAAAGAGATGCTCTGCTTTTTTGACACCACACTCCAAAAAGTCTTGCAGGCTCTAGTTGTCTTATCTTGATTCTTGTCCAGTCGTGTAGTCGAGTATTGCAAGGAAAGACCTAGTTAAGCTGCAGCTGGTCCAGAACAGAGCGGCACGTCTTGCTCTTCATTGTAGTCAGAGGGCTGATATAAATACTATGCATGCCAGTCTCTCTTGGCTAAGAGTTGAGGAGGGACTGACTGCATCACTGTGTTGAAATCCCAAATTGTTTGCATAGTCAACTTACACACAGCTCTGACACACACACTTACCCCACCAGACATGCCACCAGGGGTCTTTTAACAGTCCCCAAATCCAGAACAAATTCAAGAAAGCATACAATATTATTCAGAGCCATTATTGCATGGAACTCTGTTCCATCTCATATTGCTCAAATGAACAACAAACCTGGTTTAAAAAAAACAGATTAAGCAACACCTCACAGCACAATGCCTCTCCCATATTTGACCAAAATAGTTTGTGTCTATGTACTGATATTTAGAATACGTGTGCCTTTACAAAAAAATGTATGTAGTTCTGTCCATGAGCTGTTCTTGTCTATTAATGTTCTGTATTATGTCATGTTTCATGTTTTGTGTGGACCCCAGGAAGAGTAGCTGCTGCTTTTGCAACAGCTAATAGGGATCCTAATAAAATCCCAACAGCAAATACCAAGGAGTTTACCAACCAACCAACCCAGCTCTCCTCATAAGACCTCATAAGATCCAGGCATCAGCTCTCCTGAAAGTCTTTTTATCCTGACTCTGACATACACGCTCTGCATGCATTCCAAATGGCACCCTATTCCCTATACAGTATAGTGCACTACTTTTGAACAAAGCCCCATAGGGATAGGGTGCCATTCGGGACACACCCTATTTCTGACACGGCTGTGAGGAATGCCTTGGGTGACAGAGTTCACTAGGTCCTGGTCTCAGTGGAAAATGAAGAGCTAACACTTCTAATAGTTCATAATTACCCCCCATCAACTCCCCTCCTCCCCCCTCCTCCATCTTCATTTCACTGCTGTAGTAAGGGTCAGCTGGAGGTTGCCTTGAACCCTCTCTCTCTCAAGTCTCAATGCTTTCTCTCTCTCAAGTTTCAAATCTCAATGCGTTTTATTTTCTTCAGGAATGTGATTTATGCAGTTTTTCTCTTCCACCTAACAAAGGGAATCACAGCCAAGGCCTACGCTACAGATGCAGTCAAATGTATTGGCACCCTTGCACTTTACAATGGAGCGCAATGGATCAGAATTTTCTGTTTTCTCTTTCAAAACTGGTTGAATGACTTCTTTTTATCCTGTAGGACCTTGCAACTTAACACAGGTGAGATAAATTACACTTGCCGAGAATCACTTGCCTCCAAACAAATTAATTCGAATTTTGAATAATTTGTTCCAGGTTATTTTTGGCTTGGAAGTGAAAAATCTCAATTTCAGTTAATGTTTTTTTTTCGGTCCTGTACAGTTGTCAATCAAACAAATACAAGTTTGAACATCAATCGTTTTTTTCAATTTTAACTTATTTTAGAAGGAATAGTGAATCGTGCAGGGTGCCAATAGATTTGACCACATCTGTATACTTAAGCTTAAACCATCTTAAGTGAAGATTGTGTCTGAGGTAACAGTTTCATTCAGGCAGATAAATTAAGTCAGGATTCTGCCTGAGGTAAGAGTTTAATTCAGGCAGATCAGTTAAGTCAGGATTCTGCCTGAGGTAAGAGTTTCATTCAGGCAGATGAGTTAAGTCAGGATTCTGCCTGAGGTCACATTGATCCAGACTGGATCATTTTCCCTGACATAAGATTCCGTCCCAAAATGTAAATGTAAAATGCTGACTGTAGTTTTGCCTCTCCTCTTGTCTCTCCTCTTGTCTCTCCTCTTGTCTCTCCTCTTGTCTCTCTGACTGTAGGTTTGTCTCTCCTCTTGTCTCTCCTCTTGTCTCTCTGACTGTAGGTTTGTCTCTCCTCTTGTCTCTCCTCTTGTCTCTCTGACTGTAGGTTTGTCTCTCCTCTTGTCTCTCCTCTTGTCTCTCTGACTGTAGGTTTGTCTCTCCTCTTGTCTCTCCTCTTGTCTCTCTGACTGTAGGTTTGTCTCTCCTCTTGTCTCTCCTCTTGTCTCTCTGACTGTAGGTTTGTAATGGAGATGAATGATGAACAGGACCGGCCCTATGGATGCAGCACTCCTGGCTGCTCACAGGTCAGTGTTTGTGTGTGTGTGTGTGTGTGTGTGTGTGTGTGTGTGTGTGTGTGTGTGTGTGTGTGTGTGTGTGTGTGTGTGTGTGTGTGTGTGTGTGTGTGCGCGTGTGTGTGCGTACTTGTGCGTGTGTGTGACCGTGTACCTCTAGTAAAGAATCCCCTCACCACATGATGATTTGATATCTAATATCTGATTTCACCGTTATAAAGATTTTATAACTCATGCCATTTTATGAATTATTCCATAAATCAATGTGAGCATGCTAAGTTGACCTCTCTCTTCGCCCCATACAGCGGTTCCAAACAGAAGACCACCTGATGATCCACAGACACAAGCATGAGATGACCCTCAAGTTCTCCTCCATCAAGACTGATCCCCTCGCAGGTGACAATAACATTTATAGACAGCATAGAGAGGACATTAGCTTGTAATGGTGATTATTTCTATTCTGTTTAAACTGCGGTACGCCACTGCCTCCACTACCAAGGAATTTATTGTCCCCTGTTTTCACACTCTTTTCCCCTTTCTGTCTCAATGTCTGTCTCAATTTCTGTCTCAATTTCTCACCCTCTTTTTTTCTCTTTCTCTCTGTTCCTGTTTTACCCTTATTAACTCATTACCTAGAGTTCTTTATTTATGTTTCACTAATGTTCTCAGTCTGTCAGATTTTCTTAGTGTCTGATGGGTCACTCTGAACTTATGATAATATTTACTTTCCCTTCTGTCCTGTGGAATACGAGTCTCCTTATCAGCTTTATACCTCCGCCTCTCTCCTCCTTCCCTTCCCCATTCATGTTCATGCCCCCTTCACCTCTCTGACTGCCTATCTGTCACTCAAGCTTAGTGTTGTCTGGTTCAGGTGTGTCTACGTCCAGGCCTAGGAGAGACCAAAAAATGCTGCCCCCCCATAAAACTACAATAGTCCGAGTAAGCAAAATGATGTTGAAAAGACGTGTAAAATACATATTTTCCAGACATTGAAGTTAAGTTCAATTTAGTTTCTGGATGAAAGGTGAAAACCTTGAAAATGCGTCTTTCCGGACGTTGAAAAATACGTATTTTCTGGACATTTAAATTAGGTTCATTTTTGGTTCTGAATGAAAGTTTAAAATACTTATTTTCCGGATGTTGATTTGGGGCAAATCAAGGCTGGTCCAGACCGGACAAAATCTGAACCAAACATAGACATCTATGATTGGTTCAGATTTTGTCCGGAGGGGACCAAAAACAAATGTCGTCAATTTGCTACCACCTAATCCTGCCTAATGAGCGGGCCGGCAGTGGTGTGTGTGTCTGTGTGTGTATGAGCACTCGTATGCATGTCTGTGTGTGTGTGTGTGTGTGTGTGTGTGTGTGTGTGTGTGTGTGTGTGTGTGTGTGTGTGTGTGTGTGTGTGTGTGTGTGTGTGTGTGTGTGTGTGCGTGTGACCTCTCTTCAGTGGTTGATGAAAAAATTAGAGCACTGGTGGCCAAGGCTCAGCCTCAGAAATAAACACTCTCGATCCTCTCTGTCTGTTACCGCAGCAACTGCTGTCTGTCTGGGTTTCAACATCTCTGTTGACCTTTGACCCCAACAGTCGGGTTCTCTCCTGCAGGGGCCTGTAAACACTCAGTCCTCCTGGAGGAAATGTTCTGTCAAAACAAAGGATTGCTGAGTCTGTGACTCTTGACTGCTGACCTTGTGACCTTTCAACCCTGATAGTTTAGGCTACAATGGAGAGATGCAGTCGACCTGATCTTATCCCCTTCCCCAATCCTAACCTTAACCATTAGTGGGGAAGATGCAAAAGTGACCCAAGATCAGCGGCTAGGGACAGGCTACACAAAGCAGGTTGAACATAGTTGTAGTGATGTTGAAACCATGCTAGCTGTATGCTGCCGGAGATGCTGGTTCACATCTGTCCCTGCAGTCACCAAAACCTCTCTGTGCACTCTGATATAGGCTATAGTAATATCATGGTTGTTATGATATCTGTTTGATGCTTAATGTCTGTTTGCTCTCTCTGTGCTGTGTGTGATCAGACCAGACCCCAACGCCGACCCGTTTCCTGCGTAACTGTGAGGAGGTGGGTCTCTTCAATGAGATCGAACAGGAGTTCTGCCAGGCGCAGGAGGAGCAGAACAACAAACAGGTCAAATGCAAAAAATGACATTTCTCATGATTCTCAGACGTATACAGCAAGCGGAGGAAACTTGAACTACGAAATTGTCATTTATCATGACAATATATTCACTGTACTACCACTTTGAGCCAACACAGTAGACAGCATACTGATAGCATTGCATGCTAGGTTTCTAGGCTCTCGTATGAAAATAGCAAATGGAACAGACAAACAAAATAGGAGACCTTCACCAGGTTAGTAGGTATTTTGATTGACAGGTCTGGCAGGTATTTTGATTGACAGGTCTGGCAGGTAAGGATTTTGTCTGACAGGGAAGTATTTGAGTGACAGGTGAGTGTGAGGAAGAGTCAGACAGACAGACAGACAGACAGACAGACAGACAGACAGACAGACAGACAGACAGACAGACAGACAGACAGACAGACAGACAGACAGACTGGTTTATATGTTTGAGCAGGTAACAAACACCAGGCGATCACATTCTCGGCATGGTAAGCAGCCAGACAGACTGAAGCACAACGGACAGACACTCACTCACACACACACACACACACACACACACACACACACACACACACACACACACACACACACACACACACACACACACACACACACACACACTATGCCACAGACCCACCACACACACAATGCCACACACTCCAAGATGTAAAATTATATGTAGAAGTGTGTATTTATTCAAACAACAAAAACAGAATACATATTATAACTGGTCTCCTCTCCCTCTTCTCCGTCATCTAGACTCAGAATCTCCCTCAGAATGGATCATCATGTGCCAATCAGCCCCAGGCACAGCCCCACTCCCAACACCAACCACCGTCCCATTGTGGTATGAGGGGTCTAAGCTGCAGCATGGCTGGCCAACAAGCACTGCCCTCTGCCCAGTCCAACTCAGTCATCACCCAGGCCCCCTCCATGCTCACACACTCAGGGTAAATACACAGAGACAAAGATTGACACAAACACACACACAAACAAACACACACACACACACACACACACACACACACACACACACACACACACACACACACACACACACACACACACACACACACACACACACACACACACAAACAAACAAACAAACAAACAAACACACACACACACACACACAAACACACAGATTTTCTCTCTCATCTCTCCATCATTTTACTGCCGCCTGCTTCCTCTCTCTCTGTCTCTGCCTCTTTCCCTCTCTCTCTCTCTCTCTCTCTCTCTCTCTGTCTCTCTGTTCTCTCTCCCTCCCTCCCTCCCTCCCTGTACCTCTCTCCCCCTCTGCTGTGTAACCATAACTTGTTCTGTCTGTAGCAGGCTGTCATTCCCCAGACAGTCTCATTTATTAGGCCTTAATGAATTAGAGAGAGAGAGAGAGGTGGAGAGAGAGATGAGAGAGAGATGAGAGAGAGATGAGAGAGAGGTGAGAGAGAGGAAGGTGGTGTGGGTTACATGGCTGTGGTTATCACACGGCAGAACAGGGAGATTAGGCACGGCTCTGTCTTTCCTCTCAACTCCAGACATCTGGTCCTGCTTTCTAAAACCTGTCACACATTCAGTTACTAACTAAATAAAGGTTCAATTAAAAATGAAAACATTTAAATAAGTGTACTAACTAGAGATAAAGGTAGCTACATGTATCTGTTGTGTGTGAGGAAGAAAGTTGAGTTGTCTAGTCATTCCATGTGCTGTTATTGATACCATATAACAAACCTTTATGAACTCTTACGTCACTCCTCTGGCCAATCGGTGACATTCAATTCAGAATCTACATTTCAGATCTTATAGACACTGCTGTTAGAGGTCTATTTCAGATCTTATAGACACTGCTGTTAGAGGTCTATTTCAGATCTTATAGACACTGCTGTTAGAGGTCTATTTCAGATCTTATAGACACTGCTGTTAGAGGTCTATTCCAGATCTTATAGACACTGCTGTTAGAGGTCTATTTCAGATCTTATAGACACTGCTGCTGGAGGTCTATTTCAGATCTTATAGACACTGCTGCTGGAGGTCTATTTCAGATCTTATAGACACTGCTGCTAGAGGTCTATTTCAGATCTTATAGACACTGCTGCTAGAGGTCTATTTCAGATCCTGTAGACACTGCTGCTAGAGGTCTATTTCAGATCTTATAGACACTGCTGCTAGAGGTCTATTTCAGATCTTATAGACACTGCTGTTAGAGGTCTATTTCAGATCTTATAGACACTGCTGCTAGAGGTCTATTTCAGATCTTATAGACACTGCTGCTAGAGGTCTATTCCAGATCTTATAGACACTGCTGCTAGAGGTCTATTTCAGATCTTATAGACACTGCTGCTAGAGGTCTATTTCAGATCTTATACACACTGCTGTTAGAGGTCTATTTCAGATCTTATAGACACTGCTGCTAGAGGTCTATTTCAGATCTTATAGACACTGCTGCTAGAGGTCTATTTCAGATCTTATAGACACTGCTGCTAGAGGTCTATTTCAGATCTTATAGACACTGCTGCTAGAGGTCTATTTCAGATCTTATAGACACTGCTGCTAGAGGTCTATTTCAGATCTTATAGACACTGCTGCTAGAGGTCTATTTCAGATCTTATAGACACTGCTGCTAGAGGTCTATTTCAGATCTTATAGACACTGCTGCTAGAGGTCTATTTCAGATCCTGTAGACACTGCTGTTAGAGGTCTATTTCAGATCTTATAGACACTGCTGTTAGAGGTCTATTCCCTTTGGTCTGGGCTCATACACGTTTAGAAAAAAAGTGCTATCTATAACCTAAAAGGCTTTGAAGAACTCTTGTTGGTTCCAGGTAGAACCGTTTTGGGTTTCCACAGAGAGTTCTATATGGAACCCCAAAATGGATTTATATGGAACCAAAAAGGGTTATACTAGTACACTACAGTTGATTACAGCATAGTACAGTACAGTTAAGTAGTACAGTCTAGTTGATTACAGCATAGTACACTACAGTTGATTACAGCATAGTACAGTACAGTTAAGTAGTACAGTCTAGTTGATTACAGCATAGTACAGTACAGTTGAGTAGTACACTACAGTTGAATACAGAAGAGTACACTACAGTTGATTACAGCATAGTACAGTACAATTGAGTAGTACACTACAGTTGATTACAGCATAGTACAGTACAGTTGATTACAGCATAGTACAGTACAATTGAGTAGTACAGTACAGTTGATTACAGCATAGTACAGTACAGTTGATTACAGCATAGTACAGTACAGTTAAGTAGTACAGTCTAGTTGATTACAGCATAGTACAGTACAGTTGATTACAGCATAGTACACTACAGTTGAGTAGTACAGTAGAGTTGATTACAGCATAGTACACTACAGTTGATTACAGCATAGTACACTACAGTTGAGTAGTACAGTACAGTTGATTACAGCATAGTACACTACAGTTGATTACAGCATAGTACACTACAGTTGAGTAGTACACTACAGTTGATTACAGCATAGTACAGTACAGTTGATTACAGCATAGTACACTACAGTTGAGTAGTACAGTACAGTTGATTACAGCATAGTACACTACAGTTGAGTAGTACAGTCTAGTTGATTACAGCATAGTACAGTACAGTTGATTACAGCATAGTACAGTACAGTTGATTACAGCATAGTACACTACAGTTGAGTAATACTCTACAGTTGATTACAGCATAGTACACTACAGTTGAGTAGTACTCTACAGTTGATTACAGCATAGTACACTACAGTTGAGTAGTACAGTACAGTTGATTACAGCATAGTACTGCCTAGTAGAGTACATTGAGTAAGGAAGGGAAGGGACCATGTCACATGGCCTGTTGAAGTCAGACAACGTGTTCCTCTGTAGCTCAGGCCAAGCTCGCTGTAGTGATGATGTGATCCGTGTTGGATTCCGTGGATCCGACTGTTCCTCCCTGTGTTTACCACTGGTTTCCATGATGACTGAGTGTCTGGCTGTTGGCCCAGGTGGACTGTTGTGGTTACGTTAGGAGGCGTGGTATGGTTTCCGTCCCTTTACATTTTTGGGGGGTATGTTTAATTCGTTGCTTGCTACAGAGTCAGTGGTAACATCACCAATGATGACTTCAGCGTAGCGAGGGAGGCCCACGCAGTCTGATTGGCTGAGGGCCAAAACCATGACATCATCACATCGCAACCTGGCCTCTTCTGTGGTGCATGTCTCTCCTTACGCTCAATCTATTACCTTCCCCCTCTCTTTTCTTTCCCTCTCTCTTTTCCTTCCCCCTCTCTATTCTTTCCCCCTCTCTTTTCTTTCCCCCTCTCTATTCTTTCCCCCTCTCTTTTCTTTCCCCCTCTCTTTTCTTTCCCCCTCTCTTTTCTTTCCCCCTCTCTTTTCTTTCCCCCTCTCTTTCTTTCCCCCTCTCTTATCTTTCCCCCTCTCTTTTCTTTCCCCCTCTCTTTTCTTTTCCCCTCTCTTTTCTTTCCCCCTCTCTTTTCTTTCCCCCTCTCTTTTCTTTCCTCCTCTCTTTTCTTTCCTCCTCTCTTTTCTTTCCCCCTCTCATTTCTTTCCCCCTCTCTTTTCTTTCCCCCTCTCTTTTCTTTCCCCCTCTCTTTTCTTTCCCCCTCTCTTTTCTTTCCCCCTCTCTATTCTTTCCCCCTCTCTTTTCTTTCCCCCTCTCTTTTCTTTCCTCCTCTCTTTTCTTTCCCCCTCTCTTTTCTTTCCCCCTCTCTTTTCTTTCCCCCTCTCTATTCTTTCCCCCTCTCTTTTCCCACCCCCTCTCTTTTCTTTCCCCCTCTCTTTTCTTTCCCCCTCTCTATTCTTTCCCCCTCTCTTTTCTTTCCCCCTCTCTTTTCCTTCCCCCTCTCTTTTCTTTCCTCCTCTCTTTTCTTTCCCCCTCTCTTTTCTTTCCCCCTCTCTTTTCTTTCCCCCTCTCTTTTCTTTCCCCCTCTCTTTCTTTCCTCCTCTCTTTTCTTTCCCCCTCTCTTTCTTTCCCCCTCTCTTTCTTTCCCCCTCTTTTCTTTCCCCCTCTCTTTTCTTTCCCCCTCTCTTTTCTTTCCCCCTATCTTTTCTTTCCCCCTCTCTTTTCTTTCCTCCTCTCTTTTCTTTCCCCTCTCTTTTCTTTCCTCCTCTCTTTCCCCCTCTCTTTTCTTTCCCCCTCTCTTTTCTTTCCTCCTCTCTTTTCTTTTCCCCTCTCTATTCTTTCCCCCTCTCTTATCTTTCCCCCTCTCTTTTCTTTCCCTCCTCTCTTTTCTTTCCCCCTCTCTATTCTTTCCCCCTCTCTTATCTTTCCCCCTCTCTTTTCTTTCCCCTCTCTATTCTTTCCCCCTCTCTTTTCTTTCCTCCTCTCTTTTCTTTCCCCCTCTCTTTTCTTTCCCCCTCTCTTTTCTTTCCCCCTCTCTTTTCTTTCCCCCTCTCTTTCTTTCCCCCTCTCTTTTCTTTCCCCCTCTCTATTCTTTCCCCCTCTCTTTTCTTTCCCCCTCTCTATTCTTTCCCCCTCTCTATTCTTTCCCCCTCTCTATTCTTTCCCCCTCTCTATTCTTTCCCCCTCTCTATTCTTTCCCCCTCTCTATTCTTTCCCCCTCTCTTTTCTTTCCCCCTCTCTATTCTTTCCCCCTCTCTTTTCTTTCCCCCTCTCTATTCTTTCCCCCTCTCTTTTCTTTCCCCCTCTCTATTCTTTCCCCCTCTCTTTTTCTTTCCTCCTCTCTTTTTCTTTCCTCCTCTCTTTTCTTTCCCCCTCTCTTTTCTTTCCCCCTCTCTTTTCTTTCCCCCTCTCTTTTCTTTCCCCCTCTCTTTTCTTTCCCCCTCTCTATTCTTTCCCCCTCTCTTTTCTTTCCCCCTCTCTTTCTTTCCTCCTCTCTTTTCTTTCCCCCTCTCTTTTCTTTCCCCCTCTCTTTTCTTTCCCCCTCTCTATTCTTTCCCCCTCTCTTTTCCCCACCCCCTCTCTTTTCTTTCCCCCTCTCTTTTCTTTTCCCCTCTCTTTTCTTCCCCCTCTCTTTTCTTTCCCCCTCTCTTTTCCTTCCCCCTCTCTTTTCTTTCCTCCTCTCTTTTCTTTCCCCCTCTCTTTTCTTTCCCCCTCTCTTTTCTTTCCCCCTCTCTTTTCTTTCCCCCTCTCTTTTCTTTCCTCCTCTCTTTTCTTTCCCCCTCTCTTTTCTTTCCCCCTCTCTTTTCTTTCCCCCTCTCTTTCTTTTCCCCTCTCTTTTCTTTCCCCCTCTCTTTTCTTTCCCCCTCTCTTTTCTTTCCTCCTCTCTTTTCTTTCCCCCTCTCTTTTCTTTCCTCCTCTCTTTCCCCCCTCTCTTTCTTTCCCCCTCTCTTTTCTTTCCTCCTCTCTTTCTTTCCCCCTCTCTATTCTTTCCCCCTCTCTTATCTTTCCCCCTCTCTTTTCTTTCCTCCTCTCTTTTCTTTCCCCCTCTCTATTCTTTCCCCCTCTCTTATCTTTCCCCCTCTCTTTTCTTTCCCCCTCTCTATTCTTTCCCCCTCTCTTTTCTTTCCTCCTCTCTTTTCTTTCCTCCTCTCTTTTCTTTCCCCCTCTCTTATCTTTCCCCCTCTCTTTTCTTTCCTCTTCTCTTTTCTTTCCCCCTCTCTTTTCTTTCCTCCTCTCTTTCCCCCTCTCTATTCTTTCCCCCTCTCTTTTCTTTCCTCCTCTCTTTTCTTTCCCCCTCTCTTTTCTTTCCTCCTCTCTTTCCCCCTCTCTATTCTTTCCCCCTCTCTTTTCTTTCCTCCTCTCTTTTCTTTCCTCTTCTCTTTTCTTTCCCCCTCTCTTTTCTTTCCCCCTCTCTTTCCCCCTCTCTATTCTTTCCCCCTCTCTTTTCTTTCCTCCTCTCTTTTCTTTCCTCCTCTCTTTTCTTTCCCCCTCTCTTTTCTTTCCCCCTCTCTTTCCCCCTCTCTTTTCTTTCCCCCTCTCTTTTCTTTCCCCCTCTCTATTCTTTCCCCCTCTCTTATCTCACCATACTTTCCATCTCTTTCTTAGCTCTCATTGAATGTTCTTCCTTTAATTCTCAATCTCTTTCTCCTCTCAGTCTCTCTATAATCCCCTCTGTCTATCACTCTCCCCCATTTCGCTCTCTTTATTCGGTCCCTGACCTGAGACCAGTGTAGAAGCTTGTTACTGAGGTTCACTGATATCTGACTCCTATTTCTCCTGATCTCAGACCAGTCCCTGGGCCCCTCTCCTCCCTACTGCACCTGAGGAACAACAGACAGAGACAGCCCCTGGCTGCCTCCATGGCTGGCACCCTGCCAGACCCAGCCATGCAGGGCGCATCTGCCCAGCACATGTCTGTGAGTACATACAACTTTACTTACACTGTCCTTCTTTTCCATAATGGGCCTATAGCCTTGCTTGAGAAATACCTATTGCTTGTTAGATTGGTATTACCACGTCCTAATATTACATTGTTATTATCTAATAATTGAAGAATACCCCGTTTGGAGTTTGAAACGTTGTCCTTTTCTCACACTTTCTCAAACTTTGGGCCTACCATGTTTTGAATTTATGCTTTTCTCTTTGATCCAGAACCTGAGAAAAGTTTTTCATGGATGTGCGCTTTTCACCCTTTAACATTATTATCTTGTAATTACCTCCTTGTTTCTTCGGATCTGATTGAAACGGGCGAGCATTTACCGGCTGCACATATTTCAATAGATGTTTCCAAGGTTGAATTGTGTAGAAATAAGTAATTGTTTTTTGTTACTCAGATGGAAAGACAGATGTCTATGGGATCCAGTATGATGAGCATCCAAGGTCCACTCCACAACACTTCCTGCTCTTCACCTCAGGTACCGACCAATCAGAATACCTTTTCATGGCACCCACCAATCAGAAGGCTCTTTCATGTTTCATATAATGTTCATGTTTCAACATGGGTCTCTATGGTGACAGAGATTAGAGGAGCTCTCTCTCTCTCTCTGTGGGAAACCATTCACCCTCTGGCTCTGTCTCTCTCTCTCTGTCTCTCTCTCTGTCTCTGTCTCTCTCTCTGTCTCTGTCTCTCTCTCTCTCTCTTTCTCTCTCTCTCTCTCTCTCTGTGGGAAACCATTCACCCTCTGGCTCTGTCTCTGTCTCTCTCTCTCTCTCTCTCTCTCTGTCTCTCTCTCTGTCTCTGTCTCTCCTCTCTCTCTCTCTCTCTCTCTCTCTCTCTCTCTCTCTCTCTCTCAATTCAATTCAATTCAATTTCAATGTCAATTTAAGGGCTTTATTGGCATGGGAAACATATGTTAACATTGCCAAAGCAAGTGAAGTAGATAATAAACAAAAGTGAAATAAACAATAAAAATGAACATTAAACATTACACTCACAGAAGTTCCAAAAGAATAAAGACATATCAAATGTCATATTATGTGCAAAAAGTTAAAGTACAAACGGGAAAATAAATAACAGAAATAAACATCTTCACTGGTTGCCCTTTTCTTGTGGCAACAGGTCACACATCTTGCTGCTGTGATGCACACTGTGGTGTTTCACCCAGTAGATATGGGAGTTTATCAAAATTGGGTTTATCTCTCGCTCTCTCTGTGGGGCCCCATTCTCTCTCTCTCTCTCTCTCTCTCTCTCTTTCTGGGGCCCCATTCACCCTCTGGCTAATCTCATTCCTCCCAGGCTGGAAGAGAGAGGAAAGGCAGTGTAACTCTACACCTTTACACACACTAGCCCCGACCAGAGAAAATCACACTTTACATGTTCTCCCTTTATCCCTCTAATTCACTCAAAGGTTCTCTCATTGTCACATACTCTTTCTCTCTCCATTTTACTTGACCTTTCTTTCTCACTAGTTCACCTTTTCTTTGTTTTTAAAGGCTATCGTGGACAATTTGGTCCAAGTCAAATCCAATATTATGCCTTAAACACACACACGCACAACACACACGCACAACACACACACACAAAACACTTCTGCAATTTTATCAAGCATCAGATTCTCCAAGACACACCCCAGCCACACACACGCACAACACACACACACAACACACACACACAACACACACACACAACACACACACACAACACACACACACAGGAAATAACCTGATGTGCTCACGCTGTGCTTGGGGACCATATGGGATCATTTTTCGGAGCTACATAGATCTGTGGTTAACATCTGACCCACAGCCGGGGTTGGCTGGTCTTCGTGCTGTAACCTCTCCTCTGACTAGCAGCTCTCTCTATGGACTCGGATCTATACCTGTTTTCAATTCAGGAATTTCGCTTGTTTTGGAATCATGGAATAATGACTTGAATGACTTCAAATATACAGAATCGTGTTCTGTTGCTGTCCAATGGCTCAGCAAATTAGACAATGAAGACTTGTGGCTTAGTCATTGTAAGGTTGGCTCTGTTCTAGACTCCAACAAGTGTTCTAGTTAAATAGTGAAGCCTTCAGCGAGGGAAAGAGAGTTGACAGTATGTATTCTCCAAGTGGCACCTTACTCAATGTACAGTATAGTGAGAGCACTATGGGCCCTGGTCAAAAGTAGTGCACTACAAACACATTCTATGTGTGGAACAGCGATGGATATCTGTTTGACTCTGTCACATGAGGTAGAGTACAGTACGGCATGCTTTCAGGGTGATCAGCCAGACAGAAATATGGACCTGTAATGCACCAGTACAGAACTGTGACAGAATCATAGAGTTCACAGTGTTACAGGGTTTCTATGTAGTAAACAGAACTACAGTACTCCTACACTGTCGCTGTCGAGTGTGTGTGTGTGTGTGTGTGTGTGTGTGTGTGTGTGTGTGTGTGTGTGTGTGTGTGTGTGTGTGTGTGTGTGTGTGTGTGTGTGTGTGTGAGAGAGAGAGAGAAAAAGAGAGAGAAAAAGAGAGTGAGGAAAGAGGAAAGAGAGAGCGAGAGAGGAAAGAGGGGGTGTCTGTGAGAGAGAGAGAGAGAGAGAGAGAGAGCGAGAGTGTCTGTGAGAGAGAGAGCGTCTGTGAGAGAGAGAGAGGGAGAGAGAAAGAAAGAGAGGAAAGAGAGGGGGAAAAGAGAGAGTGTCTGTCAGACAGAAAGAGATAGACCGTGTCTGTGTGGTTGGCTGGTAGAACTGGCACAGACAGCTACATGACCTCATTGCTGGCAGTGGCACTCTCTAAAGCCCTGTTTATACCTGGTTCTACAGTAACATGCATCCTTTGTCTTGATCTTGTCCACATTCTGATTGCGCCTACATTTTTAGACAGCTGTAGACGATTAAAAGACACATTGTGATCTGATTGTGATCAGATCTTCCTGACCACCTCAGGAAGTAGTCAGGCACAGATTGTGTCTGGATATCTTAAAAGTGTAAATCATCATTATCCCGCCTTCTAAAATGATTGAGAGGTGGCACCATTAACTTATGGCATCAATGTGTCTTAAAATAAATAAATATTACTCTGAAAGACTAATATGTGGACACAAGACTAATATGGGCACAATCAGAATGTAGACAAGATCAGAACAAGGGACGCATGTTAGCACCATGTATAAACTAGGCTTAAATGTCCTCCCTTTTTTTCATTGGTGATTGGAGCGGAAAAAATAAACTACTTCTCTTAAAGAAATATTGCATAACCGAGAGTGATAGTAATGTTGGGAGTGCGGTGATGTCATGCCCCAGAAACACTCTCTGTTTGTGTCCCAAATGGCACCATATTCCTTACAATGGCACTACTTTTGACCAGAGCCTGTAGGGAATAGGGAGCCATTTGGGATGCAGCCTTTGCCTTGCTGAGTGTGAGAGAACGGAGAAATCACTGCTAGAGCTGTGCAGTGTTGGCAATGTGTTAGCGGAGTTCTCATATAGCTCACCTATTATTTATATTCTATCACAAGTCATGTACAAGTCATATGCAGTACTATGAGGTGATATGCAAGTGATACACAGTTCAGTCAGTCGTATTCCTTTGTTCAGTTCAGTCAGTCGTATTCCTTTACTCAGTTCAGTCAGTCGTATTCCTTTACTCAGTTCAGTCAGTCGTATTCCTTTGTTCAGTTCAGTCAGTCGTATTCCTTTGTTCAGTTCAGTCAGTCGTATTCCTTTACTCAGTTCAGTCAGTCGTATTCCTTTACTCAGTTCAGTTCAGTCAGTCGTATTCCTTTACTCAGTTCAGTCAGTCGTATTCATTTGTTCAGTTCAGTCAGTCGTATTCCTTTACTCAGTTCAGTCAGTCGTATTCCTTTGTTCAGTTCAGTCAGTCGTATTCCTTTGTTCAGTTCAGTCAGTCGTATTAATTTGTTCAGTTCAGTCAGTCGTATTCCTTTACTCAGTTCAGTCAGTCGTATTAATTTGTTCAGTTCAGTCAGTCGTATTCCTTTACTCAGTTCAGTCAGTCGTATTCATTTGTTCAGTTCAGTCAGTCGTATTCCTTTACTCAGTTCAGTCAGTCGTATTCCTTTACTGAGTTCAGTCAGTCGTATTCCTTTACTCAGTTCAGTCAGTCAGTCGTATTCCTTTACTCAGTTCAGTTCAGTCAGTCGTATTCCTTTACTCAGTTCAGTTCAGTCAGTCGTATTCCTTTGCTCAGTTCAGTCAGTCGTATTCCTTTACTCAGTTCAGTTCAGTCAGTCGTATTCCTTTACTCAGTTCAGTTCAGTCAGTCGTATTCCTTTGTTCAGTTCAGTCAGTCGTATTCCTTTACTCAGTTCAGTTCAGTCAGTCGTATTCCTTTGTTCAGTTCAGTCAGTCGTATTCCTTTACTCAGTTCAGTCAGTCGTATTCCTTTACTCAGTTCAGTCAGTCGTATTCCTTTGTTCAGTTCAGTCAGTCGTATTCCTTTGTTCAGTTCAGTCAGTCGTATTCCTTTACTCAGTTCAGTCAGTCGTATTCCTTTGTTCAGTTCAGTCAGTCGTATTCCTTTACTCAGTTCAGTCAGTCGTATTCCTTTACTCAGTTCAGTCAGTCGTATTCCTTTGTTCAGTTCAGTCAGTCGTATTCCTTTACTCAGTTCAGTCAGTCGTATTCCTTTACTCAGTTCAGTCAGTCGTATTCCTTTACTCAGTTCAGTCAGTCGTATTCCTTTGTTCAGTTCAGTCAGTCGTATTCCTTTACTCAGTTCAGTCAGTCGTATTCCTTTGTTCAGTTCAGTCAGTCGTATTCCTTTGTTCAGTTCAGTCAGTCGTATTCCTTTGCTCAGTTCAGTTCAGTCAGTCGTATTCCTTTACTCAGTTCAGTCAGTCGTATTCCTTTACTCAGTTCAGTCAGTCGTATTCCTTTACTCAGTTCAGTCAGTCGTATTCCTTTACTCAGTTCAGTCAGTCGTATTCCTTTGTTCAGTTCAGTCAGTCGTATTCCTTTGTTCAGTTCAGTCAGTCGTATTCCTTTACTCAGTTCAGTCAGTCGTATTCCTTTACTCAGTTCAGTCAGTCGTATTCCTTTACTCAGTTCAGTCAGTCGTATTCCTTTACTCAGTTCAGTTCAGTCAGTCGTATTCCTTTACTCAGTTCAGTCAGTCGTATTCCTTTGTTCAGTTCAGTCAGTCGTATTCCTTTACTCAGTTCAGTTCAGTCAGTCGTATTCCTTTACTCAGTTCAGTCAGTCGTATTAATTTGTTCAGTTCAGTCAGTCGTATTCCTTAGTTCAGTTCAGTCAGTCGTATTCCTTTACTCAGTTCAGTCAGTCGTATTCCTTTACTCAGTTCAGTCAGTCGTATTCCTTTACTCAGTTCAGTCAGTCGTATTCCTTAGTTCAGTTCAGTCAGTCGTATTCCTTTACTCAGTTCAGTCAGTCGTATTCCTTTACTCAGTTCAGTCAGTCGTATTCATTTACTCAGTTCAGTTCAGTCGTATTCCTTTGTTCAGTTCAGTCAGTCGTATTCCTTTACTCAGTTCAGTCAGTCGTATTCATTTACTCAGTTCAGTCAGTCGTATTCCTTTACTCAGTTCAGTCAGTCGTATTCCTTTACTCAGTTCAGTCAGTCGTATTCCTTTACTCAGTTCAGTTGTGATATGTTTGATGGAAATACTTTAAGGCCTTTAAACACCAAGTCCGTTCTTTCGAACAAGTCCGGATTTTGGACAAAAATAAAATCACATCGGAGTTCGTAAAAAAGGGCCTTTTCGACATCAGTTTAATTATAATTTGACGTTAATTATAATTTGACGTTAATTGTAATTTGACATTAATTGTAATTTAACATTAATTGTAATTTGATGGTATTAAGTTTTGACGACCTTTCTATTCCTCAGAGGGCTAAAACTATGGGTCACCCCCACCAACACCATCATCAACACCAACACCCTGGAGCTGTCGCCAACAGCAACATGGATCCCACCATAGGTCACATGATGGAGATGATGTTACCGCGGCAACGACACACTCACCTGCAGCAGCAGCCTCATCAGCACCTGCAGCAGGCTCCGCCCATCTCCTACCAGCAGCACTGCCACGCCTC
>NC_042992.1:13479432-13491932 GCF_901001165.1 Salmo trutta
TACGCCAACACTAGGACCAGACCATGAAAGACTCTCTGGCTTAAACCTGGCCTGTAACTCGGGCCCAGAGTTGTGTGTATGCTACAGTATATGTGTGTGGTTGCATATGCAACCCAGGTCTCTCCGGAATGCAGAACGTGAATGAAAACTAATACAAATATACATTTTATACAAATCTATATCAAGACCTGTGAATAGAATGTCCTTGTTTTGTAAAGATGTAATGCAGAGCCTCCTTGTAACGATGTAATGCAGAGCCTCCTTGTAACGATGTAATGCAGAGCCTCCTTGTAACGATGTAATGCAGAGCCTACTTGTAACGATGTAATGCAGAGCCTCCTTGTAACGATGTAATACAGAGCCTCCTTGTAAAGATGTAATGCAGAGCCTCCTTGTAACGATGTAATGCAGAGCCTCCTTGTAACGATGTAATGCAGAGCCTCCTTGTAACGATGTAATGCAGAGCCTCCTTGTAACGATGTAATGCAGAGCCTCCTTGTAAAGATGTAATGCAGAGCCTCCTTGTAACGATGTAATGCAGAGCCTCCTTGTAA
This sequence comes from Salmo trutta, assembly GCF_901001165.1. Lineage (NCBI taxonomy): Eukaryota > Metazoa > Chordata > Actinopteri > Salmoniformes > Salmonidae > Salmo > Salmo trutta. The sequence goes on from NC_042992.1 coordinate 13,479,987, forward strand.
CGATGTAATGCAGAGCCTCCTTGTAACGATGTAATGCAGAGCCTCCTTGTAACGATGTAATACAGAGCCTCCTTGTAACGATGTAATGTAGAGCCTCCTTGTAACGATGTAATGCAGAGCCTCCTTGTAAAGATGTAATGCAGAACCTCCTTGTAACGATGTAATGCAGAACCTCCTTGTAACGATGTAATGCCGAGTATAATGTTTGGTACCTGATTGTTTGGTACCCAGAGTTTTCCTTGACCATGTCACCTGACCAGGATAACCCCTGACCCTTTGTGTAACTCCTGAAAAGCACTTACTAGTTTCCTACAGGGTATTTATCATGTAAACTAGGCTCTTGCAGTGCATTGCCCTATAACCAGTATCTATGTATCTTTCTGTATTGTGATTGTGTTTTGTTTAATTTAAAAACATTTTTTTTTTTACAGATATTGACAATTGCTACAAAGTGAAAATAAAAGCACTTATTCTCTGGTATCTTATTGTGATTTTACTGGTTGCCTCCTCCATCAGTAGATCTGAGGATACATTTGTATTTGATCCAATGGGCCTATCAGACGAATGGTCTAGCCTGCCTCCTAGTGATCTGTTCTGGAACTGAAGACAGTTGGAGCCACCCCGATTAAACAATACTCGATTTGATAGTGTCAAAGGTCAGCGATCACAGATCTGGGTTGATTTACCCCATCCATAGCTTAGTTTTAGCAGGTTGAGTGAAAGACAATGGAAGTTAGAGTCAATAGGGGGCAGGCCCAATCCACTATACTTTAACAAAAGAAACATATCAGCCTTAACCAAATAGGAATTATATAGAGTTTCTGTTTCATATATCAGACAGTGCTTCCTGGTCTGTGTGTCTGTCTGTGTCTGTTGTTATGGTAACACACTATTGAAAGACTTGGGGTGTGAAACTGATCTGGCCTGAGAGTCTACACAAACAAAGATCTAACTATTGCCAGACTGTTTCTATTGCCAGACTGTTTCTGTCTTGAATCTCTCTCTCTCTCTCTCTCTCTCTCTCTCTCTCTCTCTCTCTCTCTCTCTCTCTCTCTCTCTCTCTCTCTCTCTCTCTCTCTCTCTCGCTCTCTCTCTCTCTCTCACACTCACTCACACACACACACACACACACACACACGATGAAATGTGTACACATTTTTTCTCTATGAATGAGGGTGCTGTCTTTCGGATGTAATGTTAAACGGGTGTCCTGATTCTCTGAGGTCATTAAAGATCCCATGGTGCTTATTGTAAGAGTAGGGGTGTTAACCCTGGTGTCCTGACCCTCTGTGGTCACTAAAGATCCCATGGTGCTTATTGTAAGAGTAGGGGTGTTAACACTGGTGTCCTGATTCTCTGAGGTCACTAAAGATCCCATGGTGCTTATCGTAAGAGTAGGGGTGTTAACACTGGTGTCCTGGCTAAATTCCCAATCTGGCCCTCATACCATCACGGCCACCTAATCATCCCCAGCTCACAATTGGCTCATTCATCCCCCTCCTCTCCCCTGAAACTGTTCCCCAGGTCGTTGCTGTACATGAGAATGTGTTCTCAGTCAACTTACCTGGTAAAATAACGGTAAAATATAAATTAAATTTACATTTTATTTAAAAAAATAAAAACAAGATTGATGAACTTCCTGACTTTTTTATAAAAATACCACGACTGTAATACCTGTTTATTTATTCATATTGGAACCAAACACACAAGGGACTTCAACCATTATTTGCAAAGGTATCCATCTTATTTTCATACAGACAAATGGACCATAGGCCTAACTGTCACATTGTCAGGAATCTTGTTACTTACTTGCCTGTAGCACAATACATAGTTGAGTACAAAGTATAAAAACAACATATAAAACAGATCATTCTAAGTATTTTTCTGCCAACCAGCAGCTATTTTTATTTCAGGCACATTAGAAATGATATTTTATACACAATTGTACAAAAATGAATGTCTATTACTCTAATATTAGCACCAGATGAAATCAGGTAATACTCTCTCTCTCTCTCTCTCTCTCTCTCTCTCTCTCTCTCTCTCTCACTCTCTCTCTCTCTCTCTCTCTCTCTCTCACACACACACACACACACACAGGTGCAAGGAAATGGGAGAGGAAATGCATGAGGCTTAGAGGAAGTCGAGGAAGTCAGTGGGATTGACTTCCTGTAGTGTCTGAATAAGCCCTGATGAGCTCAGCTGTTTGGTCGCCCACAAAGACAACCCTGGTCCTAACACAGCCCTAACTGGTTCTGCTGTGGTCATAACACCACCCTAACTGGTTCTGCTGTGGTCATAGCACAGCCCTAACTGTGGTTCTGCTGTGGTCATAGCACAGCCCTAACTGTGGTTCTGCTGTGGTCATAACACCACCCTAACTGTGGTTCTGCTGTGGTCATAGCACCACCCTAACTGTGGTTCTGCTGTGGTCATAGCACAGCCCTAACTGTGGTTCTGCTGTGGTCATAGCACAGCCCTAACTGTGGTTCTGCTGTGGTCATAACACCACCCTAACTGTGGTTCAGCTGTGGTCATAACACAGCCCTAACTGTGGTTCTGCTGTGGTCATAACACAGCCCTAACTGTGGTTCTGCTGTGGTCATAACACAGCCCTAACTGTGGTTCTGCTGTGGTCATAGCACCACCCTAACTGTGGTTCTGCTGTGGTCATAACACCACCCTAACTGTGGTTATGCTGTGGTCATAACACCACCCTAACTGTGGTTCTGCTGTGGTCATAACACTAACCTAACTGTGGTTCTGCTGTGGTCATAGCACAGCCCTAACTGTGGTTCTGCTGTGGTCATAACACAGCCCTAACTGTGGTTCTGCTGTGGTCATAACACAGCCCTAACTGTGGCTCTGCTGTGGTCATAACCAAGGCTGCATACCAGGGCCAGATTAATGCAGGGGCTTACCGGGTTTGAAGCCCCTTGGCCCAGGGCCATGGGGGGCCCAAAAGGCAGCAAAAAAAGAAATGCAAAATAAAATAATTATATACTGCATATATTATATATACAGTATATGTTATATACGTCAAATATAGATATTTTTTACTGCAACCGCCAACCAGTTAAATAAAGGTTAAATAAAAAATAAAACAATTTTAAACACAGGACGATTCAGGAGCCCGCTATCAATGAGAGTAGACAGCCTGATGCTGCTCTGCTAATCGTCAGATGGGGGGAGGAGAAGAGGTAGGGGAGCACATGGGGTAACTGGGGGCCCCTGCCTTGATTGGTAACTGCATAATAAATACATGTGACTGGCCAATTAGGGCGCCCAAGAGGCAATCATTTAAATTTATATAATAACATAACTTAAAAAAATCTATTATTATTTTAGCCAACCACAGGAGCTCAATGTTCAAAATACACCAGAGATCATCATTTAGCCACAGAGGATCAATATTTTTTTTTAAAACAACTGGATTAAATTTGATCACAACCAAAATAAAGGAAACACCAGCGTAGTGTCTTAAAAGGGTGTTTGGCCACCACGAGCTTCCACAACAGCTTCAATGCTCCTTGGCTTAGAGTCTATAAGTGGACCTAAACCATGCCAGGAAAATGTGCCCCACAGCATGACATATTATTTGTAGCCCTCGTTTACTCAAGTGTTTCCTTTATTTTGGCAGTTACTGGTTGCCTACAGTCGGGAAGGCCGTGATTTGGCCAGTATGCGCGCCAGATATACAGCTTGTTGCGTTTGTGGCCATAGACATATAATCCACAGAGTTTTGGAACCTCTTACCCTGGCAATTTGACTATTCAACTGATGGGTACACTAGCAATGGCTGCCAGTCCTGATTTGAATGGACATTTATATGGATTATATTTCTATGGTTGGTTGTAGCTGTCTGTTTGACTTGTGCAAATTTCAAAAGACAATTGCAGGAAAAATTTAAAGTTTGGAAAGCAAATGCATACCACTGAAAAGAGAAGACTAGTCTATCTGTAGAACCAATAGAACAACTCCCAGCAACAGCAGCACTGCTTTTCAAAGTAGCTCGAGATGAGCTGTTGCCAAAAGGAGCACATCGGCCATAACCATGAGTAGTATCCTATGGCTACATCTTCATCATTAGGTGGGTCAGTGTGCCACTGGACATGTCATTTAGTAGCCTACTGTAGCCTATAATATATATATATATATTGTCTCCTAATATTGTACAATGTGTGTGTTGCTTCATTGGTCTGGGCTGTTGTTTGTTTGAATTCAAGACCAGATTGATCTCAGTCTGTCAGTGTTAGAGTAGACACTAATTTAGATCATTTGTGTGGTATTAAAAAAGATTCAGCTAATGTCTTTTATCATGTAAATTACATAGAATTGCATGAAATGCGTTTTGTAAAATGCCAAAAAATGATTGAGACCTGCTAACAGATGATCCCCATTTGTGGAAATCCTAAAAACGTCTCTGCTCAACTGTAGCCTATGTCACATGACAAATGTTATTATGGCTTTATTAAGAGAGGGACTTCTCTGCACCAAGATGCATCCAATTGCAGGGACTTGTTTACAGCATATGATGGTGTGGGGGGGGGGGTTCATTCGTCCCTGGTCAGAACACCCTGGCTGTGGTCCTGCTATAGTGGTGAAGTGCCCTACAGTGCAGGTTCAATTCCAGTCCAGTTCTGTCTCTGTCTCTGTCTCTGCAGCACCTTAGACATCCTCCTGAGGATGTTCCTTCCTTGTGATGGTGTCTTGGTGTTCTCAGGTTCTAGATAAGAGTTCTACTGTTGGATTATCTAATGGCTCACAATAACATGAATAGTATATATGGGTCACACAGCACAATTATTTTCATGTTCTACACTCTTAGAAAAAGGGTTCCAAAGGGGTTCTTTGGCTGTCCCCATAGGACAACCCTTTTTTGTTCTAGGTAGCACTGTTTTTTCTAAGAGTGTAGGTCTCTAGGGTTCTACTAATCACAAAACCTCTGCATGTTGCTGTTGTCTCTACGGGTGGGGCTGTTGTCAAGGAAACGGTCGCAGGGGAACTCAATGAGGTCTCCCCCTTCCTCCAGTGTTCCAAGCCGTGGTGCCCGGCTGCTCTGGAAACTGGTAAAGTCAGTCGACACAGCCGCCGTCGTTGCCATGGAGCCGCGGAACGGTCGCCGCGTGGAGTACATGTGACGAACATGCACCGCCGACTTCCTCCTTTTCAGTTTCCGCCTCAAACTCTGCCCTAGCCAGGCTCCACCAATCACCAGCAGGAGGATGGCGTTGACGGCCAGCGTTGCAATGGTGACCAGGTGGAGATCGGAGGTCAGTGTCCCTTGGCGACGAGACTCCTCTGGGAGAGTGACCAATCCAGCGCAGTGGTCCCTGGGCGCCACCTGACACACGGCCCCTCCCACCACCCCCTCCACACACACCATGTAGGTGACTTCTGGGCGGAGTTCTCGTAACATCACCGACCGCGCCCCGCCACGGGCATACACATAGCGAGGGAAACGGCCAGATGTCCCGAACCGGTCGAACAGCAAGCGGTAGTGGACCTCGTCTAGTCCCTGTCCGGCTCCCGGTGTGAATCGGAGGTGGTGGCGTGTGGTCCAGTGGACTGTGGCCGTGCTGGAGGCAACCTGGTCGACGGTCACGTTGGTGAGGAAGTGACGGTTGAACATACAGGGGTCTGTCATTACAGGTAGACCATACTCCTGACTGCCTCTGAGAAGGTCAAACCGCTCCTCTGAGGTGGTGAGGAGCTCTGTGATTGGTCCACTGAGACGGTTTCCATGGCTATTTTGGCTGTCAAGTGTCTGAGGCACGGTTGTGGTTGGGGCCGTGGGGTTGATGAGCGAAGGGGCTTGTGTTTGAGGAATGCCACGGCCCAGAACGGAACCCCGCCTCCCTTTCTCATGCTTCCCAGCAGAAGGTCGCGACCTGGGGCTGGCGGATATTTTCTTCCTCCTTTTCCTGTCCAACGACAGGGATTTGTCCCGCTCCTCTGGCCCTCCCTGTTCCTGTTGGATACCTACCTCCTGTTCTCCCTCCTTTCTCTCCTCTTCCTCTCTACCCCTGTTCTCTTCCTCTATTGCCTTCATCTCCACTCCTTCTCTACTCCCAATTCCCCTCAGCTCTTCTACATCCTTCCTCACCTCCCCCTCTCTCATCATCCTCTCCTCCACCTCCTTCTCCAGGACCCCCCCACCTCTGCTCTCCTCAGGCCCAATTTGGGTCTCACACAAGTGGCTCCAATTCCCTTGGGGCTGTAGCTGGGAGCTGTTGACATAATCCAGATACTTCCCCTTCAGTGTCGCTGGGTGATGACACTGCACGAAAACGGTCAGCAGCTTCCCTTGAGAGTGCGCAGACGTCATCCACTGTTTCAGCTCGCTCAGGCGGCAGTCACACGTCCAGTTGTTGCCATGGAGATCCAAATTGTAAAGGCGGCTGTTGAGGGCGAAGATGTGACCGGAGAGGCTCGTGAGCCGGTTGTCTTTGAGTTTTAAAACCCTCAGATGCTTTAGTTCTTTAAAAGCCATCGGGTTCACGGTGGAAATGTGGTTGCGACTAAAGTCCAGCTCCTCGATTCGCTCCAGCGGGTCAAGAAGTCCCGCGGGAATATCTTCCAGCTCGTTCCCATCCATCAGAAGCTCTCTCAGGCTTGACAGCCCCTTCAAAGCCTGGCTCTCCAACCGGGAGATGTTGTTATTGCTGAGGGATAGTTTAGATAGCTTTTTCAGATTTTGAAAGACGTGGTTTCCGACGTATTGTATTTCATTTTCAGAGAGCAGCAAGGTAGACAGTGACCTGAGCTGGGAAAATGTAAATACATTACGCACGGCCGCCTGTTTGTTCTGCGCCAGGTTGAGAAAGCGCAGTTTGATGAGCTTGGAGAAGGCATTTCTGTGAATGTGGCTGAGCTGGTTTGATTCTAGATGGAGATAATGCAGATTAGTCAAGCTCTTGAACACCGAGTCCTGTAACAGTTCTATGGCGTTCCCATCCAACCTCAGCCTCACAACGCTCTCTAAGTTACCAAACAGCTCTGGAGTGATCTTCTTCATGTTATTGTTATTGCCATACAAAGTTGTCAGTTTTTTCAGTGACTGTAAAGTTCCTGGGGGTATTGTTGATATCAGATTGTTGCCCAAATACAGCTCCTCCAATTTGGAGAGCTTTTCAAACGCTTTAGGGTGAATGGTCTGTATTTGATTATACTGTAAGTTCAACCTTATAAGATTTCCATACCGAGTGAAGTCGAAGGCAGAGATGTTACCGATGAAGTTTCCCCCGAGGCTGAAGACAAGTACGTCCTCTGGGACCTGCGAGGAGGGCACCTTGGGTACCGCGCGAAGCCCTCGGTTTGTGCAGAGGAGGTGCTGCGCGTGCTGGCAGTCGCAGCGCTCGGGACAGAAGCCGCTGGCGGGTGAGGGTGAGAGGAGCCCATCACAGGAAAAAAGGAGAAAGCAGATGACTGCCACAAAATTACCGCTATCCATTCCCAAACGGCAGTTTGCAGCATTCCCCTTTGTGTTTAAGTGCAGTTACCCCGACTCTCCACTCGCACTTTCGCATCTGATACATCCATTATCCACTTGTTGCTCCATAAAATGGGGAGAGGAAGTTTCTCTGCACAAAGTTCAGTGTGCAGAAGTGTCTGGATCCATGGTTATACAGCGTTGTCCATATACTAAGTTAATTTGTGCGCTGCGATGTTATGCCATGTGAGGAACGCTCACCTCCCCAGAATGCTCCATCCCCCAATTGGTCATCTGGTGCAAATTACAGACGTCCGCAAAACGCAGGGTTCAGGCGCAGAGCACACACACACACTCACACACACAAATGCTCAGCCCCTCCCCCGCAACTCCCATCCCAGCCAAGACCAGATGTGGACAGCGCCTGGCGCACAGGATACAGAGCTGCGCACGCAAATACGCACAAGCGCGCGCATGAACACACACATGTGTCACACACACACACACACACACGTCCTCTGAAACTAATCAAATGCGTGGGAGAAAGGTACGCATATATCTTGTTGTATTCGAGGCAGAGAGAGAGAGAGAGAGAGAAAGACGTGACCGAACCCTTAGACCAAGTTTTCTGCACGCCCCCACACCACCGGGGGTCGCGAGGCAGGATTCTTTACTTGGTATAGAGAAAGCAGACGGGAAGCCTTCCTTCCCACAAGTGTCCCCCTGACTGACTCGGCCCCCCTGACTGACTCCCTCCTCACATACGGTTCAAAGTGCATAATGGAGCTGTAGAGGCAGCCCATCACCAGAGGAAGAAAAGACAGAGAGTGTGGAACTGATATAACCTAGCTCACACAAAAGAACACCTTAAAACTGTGTTACTGCTGGTATTAATACACTTCTACAAGATAGAGAATATCGAAGTATGAGAAAAATAGAGAAAGATATCCTGCAGGTCATTTACCCATGCCCTCATCAATGAACACCAGCTAATTCAAGATGGCCGGTCGGGGGGGGCTCATTCAAAAACACATGGTTTAAATTATACAAGAGGAATTCAGGTCATGGTGCCTGTGATGAGACTACAGACCACTGCCAAATCATTGTTTAGGATCTCATCTTGAAAGGCTGGGTACAAAGCATGGTCTATGTAGTGAGTGTTCAGTGCAGTGAGCCATGTAGCAGACTGTAGGCTGTAGGTTTCAGTGTAGTCATGTAGTGTACTGTAGGTTGTAGTGTAGTCATGTAGTGGACTGTAGGTTGTAGTGTAGTCATGTAGTGGACTGTAGGTTGTAGTGTAGTCATGTAGTAGACTGTAGGTTGTAGGTTGTAGTGTAGTCATGTAGTGGACTGTAGGTTGTAGGGTGTAGTCATGTAGTGGACTGTAGGTTGTAATGTAGTCATGTAGTAGACTGTAGGTTGTAGTGTAGTCATGTAGTGGACTGTAGGTTGTAGTGTAGTCATGTAGTGGACTGTAGGTTGTAGTGTAGTCATGTAGTGGACTGTAGGTTGTAGTGTAGTCATGTAGTAGACTGTAGGTTGTAGGTTGTAGTGTAGTCATGTAGTGGACTGTAGGTTGTAGGGTGTAGTCATGTAGTGGACTGTAGGTTGTAATGTAGTCATGTAGTAGACTGTAGGTTGTAGTGTAGTCATGTAGTGGACTGTAGGTTGTAGTGTAGTCATGTAGTGGACTGTAGGTTGTAGTGTAGTCATGTAGTGGACTGTAGGTTGTAGGGTGTAGTCATGTAGTGGACTGTAGGTTGTAATGTAGTCATGTAGTAGACTGTAGGTTGTAGTGTAGTCATGTAGTGGACTGTAGGTTGTAGTGTAGTCATGTAGTGGCCTGTAGGTTGTAGTGTAGTCATGTAGTGGACTGTAGGTTGTAGGTTGTAGTGTAGTCATGTAGTGGACTGTAGGTTGTAGGTTGTAGTCTAGTCATTATACTGTGTAATGCTGCTTACTGTGTGTGAGGATGTCGAATAGCATAGCTTCCTGATAGGTTGGCTTTCTTAGGACGCCCAATTCACATTTGCCACAAATTGGTCTTTTGACGATCAGATCGTTTGCCACTAATTGGTCTTTATGATCAATCAGATCAGATCTTTTGCCCATAATTGGTCTTTATGATCTAGAATTGGTCTGCCTGTGTAAACGCAGCCTTAATGCCCCACAGCCTGTATCAAGAGGTTTCTATCTTGATGACGCAAGAGGAAGTGCACTTGTAGAGTAACCACAACCTCCAGACCAGAGTGAAAGAAGTAGTGGTGTAACAATCACCAAGACAACCTGTGAAAAATGTACGCCATCTTTTACCACAGAACATGAAATATATTCTACAGGAGCACTGATCTGGAGACAAGGTTGTCATTAAACAGTGCTCACACACCCCCACACAGACAGTTGTGCACATGCACTGCACACACACTGACACACATGCACGCATGCACAAATACACACACAAATGATTTAACCATCCTATGAAAGCAAGTGATGCAATTTTTGTATCTATAAATTCCTAGGATTGCTGACAGTGAGGTAGAGCCCATAAGAGCATTAGTCCAATTCTCATACATGTCTATTAGAGATCACAGTGAGTAATGTCTCCCAACAAATCTGGGATCAGGGGTGCTCAGGCGCCCCTGCTCCAGCGAGGTCATTTCCTGTCTAGCCCTTCACATGAATTTTTCTCTCAGTCTGTCAGACTGATGGGAGGAAGATCTCTCTCTCCCTCTCTTTCTCTCCATTTCTCTTTCTCTGTACGCACAAGTGTGCGCTTGCGTGTTTGTGTACATGTGTGTGTGTGCCTGTGTGTTCTAGGACTGAGAAGGAGATGAGAGGAAGCATTTATAAGGCCAGAGCTCTGTCTGAGCCCAGATACAGCCCTGGTTCGTCCTTTATCAACCTTGCGTACATTTCTTACTAAATTCTGGCGTACGTGGATATTCTGGGATTTGTGTGTACCACAAATTATTGGGATTTATCAAACTGTCACGTGCAACATATACACATGTTTACATTGATAAATCAGAGCAAAATTGTATTTGTACCTACAACCAATATAAATGGACAAAGCCATTGATCACATGACACCATTCATTCATACGTGAAGATTCGAAAACCCATTGAAGCCAAATGAAGACGTTTAAGATGGCGTCTTATGGAGACGTAACATGCGCAGTTTGAGCTACTCCAGGAAGTACGGCTGCAGGCTAGTTCTTTTTTCCCCTCCCACTGAGTAACTCAAGTTGAAGGCCGACCGAGTACTGCAGGCTGCCATTAGGGACTAAATTATCCTTATAACTTCTGACAACAGCGCCTTCCATTCACATTTTATGGTAACAAAAAAAAAAAAATCTTTGATGTATGATTTGGAGATGTTGGAACTGGGCCATCATAGTTCCTAAAAGAAAGTGCAATGGCAAATTTGATCACATTTCTGTAAAGTTGTGGGCAGAATGTTGCAGCGACTTTTCCAAACTAAATATAGTCCACACTGGCCGTGCATTCTGTAAAATTGATTATCCTTTCAAACAATTTAAAAGAAAATGCTACAGCCCACACTTCTATGTAAAATATGAACTGTTGTTCAATATTTTGTTTATCAATACATGATAATGCGTTTCTATCTCCTGCTTTGGTATAGGCCCTGAAATGAAATAGGGCAGGCTACGTACACTTTTCTGTCAAGTTGAAAATTGATAAAGACCAATCTCTTTGGGGAAACAGGCACACACAAGGTTTGGAGTATTGTTGTGTGAACTCACCTTTGATAAATGACCCTGGATCAGTGGGGGGGGGGGGGACACACTGTCTGTACTGCTGAGCTATTAACCCACATTTAGTTTTTTGGGGTTATTAAACAACTAATTGACCAATGTTGGTTCAATTACTTGAATTGCATTTAGACCTGTTTTTTTGTGAGCCCAATGCACCACTTCTCTAGAGAGAAATCAAATCATTCACAAATGTTTTGGCAACAATTTAAATGTTTTAGGCAACTGAATGTTCACTATTTTGGCCTTTGGAATTTCCATTAAAAAGCTAAAAAAGTATTTTTATGTCATTGTATTTCATAATGCATTTAATGTGATTCTTTTTTAATAATCGAACGGAAACCGAAGCGACCTATAAAAGCACTAATTGCTCAGCACTAACTGTCAGTGAAGTGTCATGAGTGACGCTAACAGAGTAGGATATTTCACTGTCATTAATGATCAGAGCTTCACACAGATACCATATAATTGCATGATTTTGTAAATGACTCTAGTTACAAATGAGTGTAGAAAAGCCCTTTGTAATGAGGTTAGTCAATGTTAGTTATGAGGCAGTGGAGGCTGGTGGGGGGAGCTATAGGAGGACAGGCTCATTGTAAAGACTGGAATGGAATAAATGGAACGGTATCGAACACATCAAACATATGGAAACTAGATGTACGACTCCGTTCTATTCCAGCCATTACAATGAGCCCGTCCTCCTATAGCTCCTCACACCAACCTCCACTGGTATGAGGGTAGTGT
>NC_042992.1:13496932-13565975 GCF_901001165.1 Salmo trutta
CCTTTCAGACAATCTTTTTTCTGCTTGTTGTTTTCCATGTCTGTGTTGTCATAGCAGTGGGCTGGGGCAGGAAGCACTCATGCCATGCAAAGGAGGACATTTGTTTTGTCTAGTAAACAAATGTAGGAGTGAAGCTAACTAAAGCGGACTAAAGCAGTTCATTTGAACGGTGTGTGTTCCTTCCCAAATGAGAAAGCTCCAAAGAACTGCTTGTCAAGAGCATGAAGTATGTGTAGCTCAACAGGTAGCACAATCACATAGTACAGTAGTACAGGTTCTCTCTCATCTCTCTTTTTCTCTTACACACACACACACACGCACACACACACACACACACACACACACACACACACACACACGGACAGATGGACCGACAGACAGACACACTTCGAGTATATAGATGACTGATGGGGAGATTCTCAATTGGATAAAAGTCTCTCCTCGACTCCTCCGTCCTCCTCTGTGAGCGGGAGCCGATAAGTGGTTGAGTGATCGAGGAGAGTGTGAATTTGTTATTAGGAGTCTGCACCCCTCCTCCATTACCTACTTCAGCAGAGGATGCACAAGAGTATCCTCCTGGCAGGTAGCGCGGAAGTGTTTTAAAATCTGCCACACTCCCTTAGAATCAGTTGTTGATTTAAAGGGGATAAGATGCACATTTACAAACGATACGCTACTTATCCTTTTAATCATACAATATCTTGAACAACTAGCTAAATGTGTTTCCACCACTGTAAACATCATTTGACTGATAACGTGCGAGTGGAGGTGACTCTCATTTCATAAAAACACATTTGTTTCCACGTTTCCTTCCTCGCCTCCACTCCTCGATTACCTTTGACCTTTTTCAAAAAGATGCGAGCAGAGGACGGAGGCAAGGAGACAAGCAAAACCAATTGAGATTCTCGCATTGACAATCCATTTAGGATTGTGTCAAACTCATTCCACGGAGGGTCGGGGGGTCTGAGGGGTTTTCGCTCCTCCCTTGTACTTGATTGATGAATTAAGGTCACTCATTAGTAAGGAACTCCCCTCACTTGGTCGTCTAGGGCTTACATTTTTTTTTTTTTTAATTCTCCCCAATTTCGTGATCTCCAAATTGGTAGTTACAGTCTTGTCCTATCACTGCAACTCCAGTACGGACTCGGGAGAGGCGTAGGTCGAGAGCCCGCCAAGTCACACTGCTTCTTGACACAATGCTTGCTTAACCCGGAAGCCAGCCACAACAATGTGTCAGAGGAAACACCGTACATCTAGCGACCGTGTCAGTATGCATGCGCCAGGCCCGCCACAGAAGTCACTATGGCTCGATGGGACAAGGACGTCCCTGCCGGCCAAACCCTCCCCTAACCCGGGCGACGCTGGGCCAATTGTGCGCCGCCTCATGGGTCTCCCGGTCGCGGCCGGCTGCGACAATGCCTGGGATCCAACCAGGGTCTGTAGTGACCGCTGCGCCACTCGTGAGGCCCATCTAGGGATTCATTGAAAGAAAAAAAGAAAAACCAATCAGTGTAGATGAAGGGGAGGACACAGGTTAAAGAAGGATTCTTAAGCATTGAGACAATTGAGACACGGGTTGTGTATGTGTGCCATTCAGAGGGTGAATTTGCAAGACAAAATATTGAAGTGCATTTCAAATGGTATGGTAGTATGTGCCAGTCACACCGGTTTGGTCAAGAACTGCAACTCAGCTGGGTTTTTTACGCTCAACCGTTTCCCGTGTGTATCAAGAATGGTCCACCACCCAAGGACATCCAGCCAACTTGACACGACTGTAGGAAGCTTTGGAGTCAACATGGGCCATCATCCCTGTGGTATGCTTTCGACACCTTGTAGAGTCCATGCCCCAACAAATTGGGGCTGTTCCTAATGTTTGGTATAATTAGGTCACACTAGTCACATGTTACACTAAGAGAGAAATAGAAATGGTGTCTTTTTGTAGGCACTATCTCCATGGTTTGGGAGTATTCTTTTTTTTAAATTGTGTATAGTTTTTGGATAAATGCCAAAAATAAGATCTGTATTAAACACAGGATTAGGAGACTTATACATTTTGTTGTGAAAATAGACCAAATTATTAGGGTGAGGCTACTAACAGCTTACTACACAACATACACTTAGTATTACTTTCTTAGCTACAGCATACAGTTGAAGTCGGAAGTTTACATACACATTAGCCAAATACATTTAAACTCTGTTATTCACAATTCCTGACATTTAATCCAAGTAAATATTCCCTGTTTTAGGTCAGTTGGGAACACCACTATTTTAAGAATGTGAAATGTCAGAATAATAGTAGAGAGAGAATAATTTATTTCAGCTTTTATTTCTTTTATTTCTCTCATCACATTCCCAGTGGGTCTGAAGTTTACATACACTCAATTAGTATTAGGTAGTATTGCCTTTAAATTGTTTAACTTGGGTCAAACGTTTCGGGTAGCCTTCCACAAGCTTCCCACTGTCACGTTCTGACCAGTAAAGGGGTTATTTGTTATTGTAGTTTGGTCAGGACGTGGCAGGGGGGTGTTTGTTTTATGTGGTTCGGGGTTTGTTGGGTTATGTTATTATGTAAGAGGGGTGTTTGTTTAGACTGTTCCGGGGTTTTTGGGTTATGTTCTTGTTAGTTTATTTTCTATGTTAGTTCTAGTCTTTTTATTTCTATGTTTAGTTAATGGGGTTGACCTTCAATTGGAAGCAGCTGCTCCTCGTTGCTTCAAATTGAAGGTCTTATTTAAGAGGGGTGTTTTTTCTATGGGATTTGTGGGTAGTTGTCTCCTGTTTAGTGTCTGAGCACCTGATAGGACTGTTAGTGTCGTTTGTTTTGTATACGTGGTTTGTTTGTTTTTCCTTCTTCACATTAAATAGAAGATGAGTATACATGTTCCCGCTGCGTTTTGGTCTGATCCTTACGACACCCGTTACACCCACAATCAGTTGGTGAATTTTGGCCCATTCCTCCTGACAGAGCTGGTGTAATGGAGTCAGGTTTATAGGCCTCCTTGCTCGCACACGCTTTTTCAGTTCTGCCCACAAATTTTCTATAGGACTGAGGTCAGGGCTTTGTGATGGCCACTCCAATACCTTGACTTTGTTGTCCTTAAGCCATTTTGCCACAACTTTGGAAGTATGCTTGGGGTCATTGTCCATTTGGAAGACCCATTCGCGACCAAGCTTTAACTTCCTGACTGATGTCTCGATGTTGCTTCAATATATCCACATAATTTTCCAACCTCATGATGCCATCTATTTTGTGAAGTGCACCAGTCCCTCCTGCAGCAAAGCACCCCCACAACATGATGCTGCCACCCCCGTGCTTCACAGTTAGGATGGTGTTCTTCGGCTTGCAAGCCGCCTTTTCCCTCCAAACATAACAATGGTCATTATGGCCAAACAGTTATATTTTTGTTTCATCAGACCAGAGGACATTTCTCCAAAAAGTACAATCTTTGTCCTCATGTGTAGTTGCACACCATAGTCTGGCTTTTTTATGGCGGTTTTGGAGCAGTGGCATCTCCTTGCTGAACGACCTTTCAGGTTATGTCGATATAGGACTCGTTTTACTGTGGATATAGATACTTTTGTACCTTTTTCCTCCAGCATCTTCACAAGGTCCTTTGCTGTTGTTCTGGGATTGATTTGCACTTTTCACACAAAAGTACGTATCCCTTCTTTCTTTTCTCTCCAAAACTCTTGAACGTGCCGTCCTTGGCCAGCTCTCCTGCTATCTCTCTCAGAATGACCTTCTTGATCCTAATCAGTCAGGTTTCAAGACTGGGCATTCAACTGAGACTGCTCTTCTCTGTGTCACGGAGGCTCTCCGCACTGCTAAAGCTAACTCTCTCTCCTCTGCTCTCATCCTTCTAGACCTATCTGCTGCCTTTGATACTGTGAACCATCAGATCCTCCTCTCCACCCTCTCCGAGTTGGGCATCTCCGGCGCGGCCCACGCTTGGATTGCGTCCTACCTGACAGGTCGCTCCTACCAGGTGGCGTGGCGAGAATCTGTCTCCGCACCACGCGCTCTCACCACTGGTGTCCCCCAGGGCTCTGTTCTAGGCCCTCTCCTATTCTCGCTATACACCAAGTCACTTGGCTCTGTCATATCCTCACATGGTCTCTCCTATCATTGCTATGCAGACGACACACAATTAATCTTCTCCTTTCCCCCTTCTGATAACCAGGCGGCGAATCGCATCTCTGCATGTCTGGCAGACATATCAGTGTGGATGACGGATCACCACCTCAAGCTGAACCTCGGCAAGACGGAGCTGCTCTTCCTCCCGGGGAAGGACTGCCCGTTCCATGATCTCGCCATCACGGTTGACAACTCCCTTGTGTCCTCCTCCCAGAGTGCTAAGAACCTTGGCGTGATCCTGGACAACACCCTGTCGTTCTCCACTAACATCAAGGCGGTGACCCGATCCTGTAGGTTCATGCTCTACAACATTCGCAGAGTACGACCCTGCCTCACACAGGAAGCGACGCAGGTCCTAATCCAGGCACTTGTCATCTCCCGTCTGGATTACTGCAACTCGCTGTTGGCTGGGCTCCCTGCCTGTGCCATTAAACCCCTACAACTCATCCAGAACGCCGCAGCCCGTCTGGTGTTCAACCTTCCCAAGTTCTCTCACGTCACCCCGCTCCTCCGCTCTCTCCACTGGCTTCCAGTTGAAGCTCGCATCCGCTACAAGACCATGGTGCTTGCCTACGGAGCTGTGAGGGGAACGGCACCTCTGTACCTTCAGGCTCTGATCAGGCCCTACACCCAAACAAGGGCACTGCGTTCATCCACCTCTGGCCTGCTGGCCCCCCTACCTCTGAGGAAGCACGGTTCCCGCTCAGCCCAGTCCAGACTGTTCGCTGCTCTGGCACCCCAATGGTGGAACAAGCTCCCTCACGATGCCAGGACAGCGGAGTCAATCACCACCTTCCGGAGACACCTGAAACCCCACCTCTTTAAGGA
This sequence comes from Salmo trutta, assembly GCF_901001165.1. Taxonomy (NCBI): domain Eukaryota; kingdom Metazoa; phylum Chordata; class Actinopteri; order Salmoniformes; family Salmonidae; genus Salmo; species Salmo trutta. The sequence goes on from NC_042992.1 coordinate 13,501,896, forward strand.
ATACCTGGGATAGGATAAAGTAATCCTTCTAACCCCCCCCCCTTAAAAGATTTAGATGCACTATTGTAAAGTGGTTGTTCCACTGGATATCATAAGGTGAATGCACCAATTTGTAAGTCGCTCTGGATAAGAGCGTCTGCTAAATGACTTAAATGTAAATGGGGAACCTCTATGGAAAACAGGCAAGCCCCCAAAATAGTCTCTGCCCCACCTGCCAATTTACCACTCATTAAATTACTTTTTTAAATGTAACTAGGCCAGTCAAGAACAAATTGTTATTTTCAATAAGAGCCTAGGAACAGTGGATTAACTGCTTTGTTGAGGAGAAGGATGATAGATTTTTAACTTGTCAGCTCAGGGATTCGATATTGCAACCTTTCGGTTACTAGTCCAACGCTCTAACCACTAGGCTACCTGCCGCGCTAAGTATTTACTACATAAATCACTACTGGTTTACTACACATCTAAACAGCAATCAAGTAGTAAAAAGTTTTGTGTAGATATTGTGTAGTAATGATGAGTAGTAATTCAGTAGCACATTTTCATGAGAGCGAGCTGGCCCTACCACCTGGACATTTCTAAAGTCTTTTACCACGTCATTGTACGGTGGTGTGTTCAAATGTGCCGGCCCCCTTTTGTTTGTTGAGTGACGTATGCTCTTTTTACTCGCGAGTCATTGGAGTAAAAGGCTTTCAATCACCCCAGCCTTAGCCTCTCCCATCGATGCATTCACTCACACAGCAAGCCAGAGAGTGATAGTTCCCTACAATTTGTGCTGGATTTTATTCACTGAAGTTTTCATCTCAAAAGTGTAAGTAAGCGGTTTTTGTATTTCATTTAGTATGTAGGCATCTGAAAATGTTGTTTACTTTGCTTTTGCAGTAGGCTACCACGTCTCTTGCTTTTGGTCACGCTGTTTATTCATTGTCAGTATATTCCTTTCAAAATATTTACAAATGTGTCTAACTGCTAGGAATATCTTTCAAATGAATCCACATGACGGAGTTCCTCTTCTAATATGTTCTGATCGCATGGAGTCATTACAAACATGGAATATTGTGTTTTCGCTGACTGGTTGGAATGGATCAAGTTGGCTGGTGTCTGATGTGGCACCCTCATCATAATTTGGCACCCTCATCACTATAATTACGCCTAGGCTACGCAATTCATCGACGCGAACTACCTTTAACGCCTATTGATGGTCTCTTCCCGGTGGACTTTTTAAAGAGCCCTGACGCTTGCGCTAAACGTCAGCACGCATCATTTGCGTTAAGGTTTTGAAAACGTATAACCTGAAGGAACGTATCTTTCATATCAGCGATAACTATTTGATTTTAGAAATGTATTTAACGTTAGATGACACCGTTTTACGGTTGGTGTTGCCACAAGGTCATATCTCCACGTTAATGGTGCTATCTAGCGTTCTCCGAACACCTGTGTGTAACGGAAAAGGCCGGGAGACACGTTAACTGCAATTGCGTCACACGATCCATATGCCTCCATCACACCTTCACCGTCAAAATGGTACGCAGCATCTTCTGGCTATGTGTGCAACAAAAGTTCAACGTTCACCTTCTGCTACCATTTGTCAAGCCGTCTATGCATACAGTTTGACACACACTTCGATAAATCCAATTTTTGAACCACACAACGCATTGCAACTGCCTCTGCAACGCTGCAAGGCAAACAGCGTTTCATTGGAAATGAATGTACTTCTGGTATATCAAAACGCAAAACGCTGTCGGTGTGATTGAGGCGATGCTCCGAACACATTTTCAAATCAAGCAGAAATTCTCTTAGTAGCCTACTATCAGTTAGCCCAGGGTTTCCCAAACTAAGTCTTAAGGCACCATCTAGGTGCACGTCTGGTTATTTGTTTTGCCATAGCACTATATAGCTGATTTAAAATAACTAAAGCTTGATGTTGGTTATCTGAATCAACTGTAGTGCTAGAGCAACAAACTAAACGGGCACCTGGACTGAGTTTGGGAAACCCTGAGTTAGCCTACCATGCAGGTTCGCATCTTCCATCATGCTTCCCTTTGCTGACACTGAATCTATGACATTACTTAGGATGCGTAGGACAGAAGGAGATAATTGACTAAATAAAACGATTTGTTTGAACAACAATGTGCATAAACCATTATGCCTTGTGCCGGATTCGACCCCATCCCCTGTAGTCTGTGTCCTGGTCATGACTTCCCGACTCTACCTGCTGAGCTACCGTTCAGTTGACAGAACATAAAGAAATCCTAACTACATTGTAATTAGGGTGTCTAGTAGAGCTAGTGTTTGATAACGACATGGATGGAAGAAAGTACTGGAACCGCAGCGAAATCGGTGTGATCTCGCGTTTTGTTTGAAAAACCACGTGATCAAACGGAAGGTTTGGACGTTATTGATCACGTGATAATGATAGTTTGAAACAAGCATCGATACATTGTCGGGTCGGTAGTGAGTCAGAAACTGCATCGGAGCTCCGGTATCAATCGTCCCATCACTAGTAAGTGTAAATTTTGCATTTGTGGGATTATTTTGATGTGACATGAAAGTAAAGACCTTTTATTTTTCTAAAACTATTGCAATTGAGAATTGACTCATGTTTAGATACTCTGGCAGCGAAAAACTACCCCTGAAAATAAGTGCTTTCAGAAAATATTCAGACCCCTTGACTTTTTACACATTTTGTTAGTCAGTTGTTTTTTTTGTCACTGGCCTACACACGATAATACCCCATAATGTCAGTGGAGATGGATAGATATCTCTCTCTCTCTATAGATATCTTTTAATGAAAAACTGAAATGTCTTGAGTCAATAAGTATTCAATCCCTTTGTTATGGCAAGCCTACATAAGTTCAGGAGTAAAACAAGTTACATAAGTTGCATGGACTCACACTGTGTGCAATAAGTGTTTAACATGATTTTTTTGAATGACCACATCGTCTCTGTACTCCACATACAATTCATTATCTGTAAGGTCCCTCAGTTGAGCAGTGCATTTCAAACACAGATTCAACCACAAAGATCAGGGAGGACTTCCAATGCCTTGCAAGGAAGGGGACCTATTGGTAGATGGGTAAAAAAAAAGAGAAGCAGACATTGAATATCCCTTTGAACATAGTGAAGTTACTAATTACTCTTTGATGGCGTATCAATACACCCAGTCACTACAAAGATACAGGCGTCCTTCCTAACTCCGTTGCCGGAGAGGAAAGAAACTGCTCAGGGATTTCACCATGAGGCCAATGGTGACTTTAAAACAGTTTAATGGCTGTGAAAGGATAAAACTGAGGATGGATCAACAACATTGTAGTTACTCCACAATAATAACCTAAATGATTGAGTGAAAAGAAGGAAGCCTGTACAGAATACAAATATTCCAAAACATGCATCATTTTTGTAACAAGGCACAAAAGTAATACTGCAAAAAATGTGGCAAGGCAAATCACTTTTTGTCCTGAATACGAAGTGTTTTATGTTTGGGGCAAATCTGATACAACACATTGAGTACCACTCTCCATATTTGGCATAGTGGTGGCTGCATCATGTTATTGGTATGCTTGTAATTGTTAAGGACTTGGGAGTTTTTCAGGGTAAAAAATCAACGGAATGGAGCTAAGCACAGACAATATCTTAGAGGAAAACCTGGTTGTCAGCTTTTCACCAGACTCTGGGAGATGAATTCCCCTTTCAGCAGGACAGTAACCTAACACACAATGCCAAATCTAAACTGGGTTGATTACAGTGAATGTTCCTAAGTGGCCGAGTTACAGTTTTGACTTAAATCTACTTGAAAATCTATGGCAAGATCTGAAAAGTCGTTTAGCAATTTGACAGAGCTTGAATTTTGAAAATAATTATTGGCAAATGTTGCACAATCCAGGTGTAGAAAGCTCTTAGACTTACCCATAAAAGTTCACAGCTGTAATTGCTGCTAGTTGATTCTAACATGTATTGATTAAGGGGGTTGAATACTCATCTAATCAAGATATGAGTTTTTATTTTTCATAAATTCTAACATTTGTAAAAAAATAAAAATAAAATTCTACTTTGACAGTATTTTGTGTATATTGTTGACAAAAAATGACAATTAAATCCATTTTAATCCTAGCCAGGCTAGCCTACTACTAGTCTGATATAATCAGGATGTAATACACAAGTAATTGGTATATGCAGCCTGAAACTAATTCCTGTACAATTGTCTGAATGTTCCTTACAGGCCAGAATGTTGAATAAACTTACTCTACTGGTTGTCTGTATATCCAATCCACAGGAAAGTGTTTTAACTTGACTTTTTAGGGAGCTAGTATTTATATGGTTCCGTTTGCCACTGAGGTAAAGAGAATTTTATATATATATATTTTGAGCAGTATATATATATATATATATATATATATACTGCTCAAAAAAATAAAGGGAACACTTAAAACAACACATCCTAGATCTGAATGAAATAAATAATCTTATTAAATACTTTTTTCTTTACATAGTTGAATGTGCTGACAACAAAATCACACAAAAATAATCAATGGATATCCAATTTATCAACCCATGGAGGTCTGGATTTGGAGTCACACTCAAAATTAAAGTGGAAAACCACACTACAGGCTGATCCAACTTTGATGTAATGTCCTTAAAACAAGTCAAAATGAGGCTCAGTAGTGTGTGTGGCCTCCATGTGCCTGTATGACCTCCCAACAACGCCTGCGCATGCTCCTGATGAGGTGGCAGATGGTCTCCTGAGGGATCTCCTCCCAGACCTGGACTAAAGCATCCGCCAACTCCTGGACAGTCTGTGGTGCAACGTGGCGTTGGTGGATGGAGCGAGACATGATGTCCCAGATGTGCTCAATTGGATTCAGGTCTGGGGAACGGGCGAGCCAGTTCATAGCATCAATGCCTTCCTCTTGCAGGAACTGCTGACACACTCCAGCCACATGAGGTCTAGCATTGTCTTGCATTAGGAGGAACCCAGGGCCAACCGCACCAGCATATGGTCTCACAAGGGGTCTGAGGATCTCATCTCGGTACCTAATGGCAGTCAGGCTACCTCTGGCGAGCACATGGAGGGCTGTGCGGCCCCCCAAAGAAATGCCACCCCACACCATGACTGACCCACCGCCAAACCGGTCATGCTGGAGGATGTTGCAGAACGTTCTCCACGGCGTCTCCAGACTCTGTCACGTCTGTCACGTGCTCAGTGTGAACCTGCTTTCATCTGTGAAGAGCACAGGGCGCCAGTGGCGAATTTGCCGATCTTGGTGTTCTCTGGCAAATGCCAAACGTCCTGCACGGTGTTGGGCTGTAAGCACAACCCCCACCTGTGGACGTCGGGCCCTCATACCACCCTCATGGAGTCTGTTTCTGACCGTTTGAGCAGACACATGCACATTTGTGGCCTGCTGGAGGTCATTTTGCAGGGCTTTGGCAGTGCTTCTCCTGCTCCTCCTTGCACAAAGGCGGAGGTTGCGGTCCTGCTGCTGGGTTGTTGCCCTCCTACGGCCTCCTCCACGTCTCCTGCTGCTGGGTTGTTGCCCTCCTACGGCCTCCTCCACGTCTCCTGATGTACTGGCCTGTCTCCTGGTAGCGCCTCCATACTCTGGACACTACGCTGACAGACACAGCAAACCTTCTTGCCATAGCTTGCGTTGATGTGCCATCCTGGATGAGCTGCACTACCTGAGCCACTTGTGTGGGTTGTAGACTCCGTCTCATGCTACCACTAGAGTGAAAGCACCGGCAGCATTCAAAAGTGACCAAAACATCAGCCAGGAAGCATAGGAACTGAGAAGTGGTCTGTGGTCCCCACCTGCAGAACCACTCCTTTATTGGGGGTGTCTTGCGAATTGCCTATAATTTCCACCTGTTGTCTATTCCATTTGCACAACAGCATGTGAAATTTATTGTCAATCAGTGTTGCTTCCTAAGTGGACAGTTTGATTTCACAGAAGTATGATTGACTTGAGTTACATTGTGTTGTTTAAGTGTTCCCTTTATTTTTTTGAGCAGTATATATATACATTTTTTTTTTTCGTCAATAGATTCCCACGAGGGACCAGTATGTAAAAGGAAACACTTACTAATGTAAGTTTGTCTGCTAAATGACTAAATGTAAAGGCTGTTGAACGACGCATGCCATGACATTGAAAATGGAATAGAATCAGGGGAGGCTGGAGAACAATCCACACCATTTTTTGTGTGCTAACTACTAGCAGTTATATTTAAAAAAGGTTCTCAATCCTCCCCTGATTCAGAATATACAATTTTCATTGTCATGGCTATTGACGAGAGAACCGAATATCAAGTATGAAACTAACTTTACCTCGGTTCTGAACCATATAATGCTAATAAGTCAGGTAAACAATATTTTCCGGTGGATATTTTGTTTCAAAAAAAATAAAAGTATGTGCGGTTGGTCTTTTTGCTGCACATTCAAACAACCGGTAGAGTAAGTTTAATTTTATTAAACATTTTGGCTTGTAAGGAACATATACAGGATTTTGCAGGCATTAGTTTCAGGCAAAGAATTGTGTATTACAGCCTGACTAGCCTACTACATTTGATTAGCTAAGGCTACATTTAATTGATTAGGCTACTTTAATTTTGTTATTGAATTGCTTTAGGTTGTCTTGGCATGTCTTTATATTCTAAATTGAAGGAAGCCTAGCCTAAAGACAAGTTATGGGTCGCGTTCCACTGCTTAGACGTTGCATGCATCAACCAATGGTTGCTTTAACTTATGATGTGGTTAGCTGATAGGTAAAATACCTTTCCAGGCGTTGTAAGATCTGGCAAGCATCAACAACGCCTGGGTAGAGGAATGCGCCCAGTATGATGATGGTGGTAGCCTGAACTTGTAAAACGCACATTCCAACAGGACATTTGGACCATCTGAAATATTCTCAAATATATGATTTGAAAATGCCTGCTGTGCTGTGCTGAGTTTCTTGTGATCCTAAGGAAAAAGGGGAAAGACAAGCAGTCGTGGCGGTAAAGGCTGAACTTTGCTGTCAGATGACCCAGGACTATTTCATTAGGCTGTCAGATGACCCAGGACTATTTCATTAGGCTGTGAGATGACCCAGGACTATTTCATTAGGCTGTGAGATGACCCTGGACTATTTCATTAGGCTGTGAGATGACCCAGGACTATTTCATTAGGCTGTGAGATGACCCAGGACTATTTCATTAGGCTGTCAGATGACCCAGGACTATTTCATTAGGCTGTCAGATGACCCTGGACTATTTCATTAGGCTGTCAGATGACCCAGGACTATTTCATTAGGCTGTCAGATGACCCAGGACTATTTCATTAGGCTGTGAGATGACCCAGGACTATTTCATTAGGCTGTGAGATGACCCTGGACTATTTCATTAGGCTGTGAGATGACCCAGGACTATTTCATTAGGCTGTCAGATGACCCTGGACTATTTCATTAGGCTGTGAGATGACCCAGGACTATTTCATTAGGCTGTCAGATGACCCAGGACTATTTCATTAGGCTGTCAGATGACCCAGGACTATTTCATTAGGCTGTCAGATGACCCAGGACTATTTCATTAGGCTGTCAGATGACCCAGGACTATTTCATTAGGCTGTGAGATGACCCAGGACTATTTCATTAGGCTGTGAGATGACCCAGGACTATTTCATTAGGCTGTCAGATGACCCAGGACTATTTCATTAGGCTGTCAGATGACCCAGGACTATTTCATTAGGCTGTCAGATGACCCAGGACTATTTCATTAGGCTGTCAGATGACCCAGGACTATTTCATTAGGCTGTCAGATGACCCAGGACTATTTCATTAGGCTGTCAGATGACCCAGGACTATTTCATTAGGCTGTCAGATGACCCAGGACTATTTCATTAGGCTGTGAGATGACCCAGGACTATTTCATTAGGCTGTCAGATGACCCAGGACTATTTCATTAGGCTGTCAGATGACCCAGGACTATTTCATTAGGCTGTGAGATGACCCAGGACTATTTCATTAGGCTGTGAGATGACCCAGGACTATTTCATTAGGCTGTCAGATGACCCAGGACTATTTCATTAGGCTGTGAGATGACCCAGGACTATTTCATTAGGCTGTCAGATGACCCAGGACTATTTCATTAGGCTGTGAGATGACCCAGGACTATTTCATTAGGCTGTCAGATGACCCTGGACTATTTCATTAGGCTGTCAGATGACCCTGGACTATTTCATTAGGCTGTGAGATGACCCTGGACTATTTCATTAGGCTGTCAGATGACCCTGGACTATTTCATTAGGCTGTCAGATGACCCAGGACTATTTCATTAGGCTGTCAGATGACCCAGGACTATTTCATTAGGCTGTCAGATGACCCAGGACTATTTCATTAGGCTGTCAGATGACCCAGGACTATTTCATTAGGCTGTCAGATGACCCAGGACTATTTCATTAGGCTGTGAGATGACCCAGGACTATTTCATTAGGCTGTGAGATGACCCAGGACTATTTCATTAGGCTGTGAGATGACCCTGGACTATTTCATTAGGCTGTCAGATGACCCTGGACTATTTCATTAGGCTGTGAGATGACCCTGGACTATTTCATTAGGCTGTCAGATGACCCAGGACTATTTCATTAGGCTGTGAGATGACCCAGGACTATTTCATTAGGCTGTGAGATGACCCTGGACTATTTCATTAGGCTGTCAGATGACCCTGGACTATTTCATTAGGCTGTGAGATGACCCTGGACTATTTCATTAGGCTGTCAGATGACCCTGGACTATTCATTAGGCTGTCAGATGACCCTGGACTATTTCATTAGGCTGTGAGATGACCCAGGACTATTTCATTAGGCTGTGAGATGACCCTGGACTATTTCATTAGGCTGTCAGATGACCCTGGACTATTTCATTAGGCTGTCAGATGACCCAGGACTATTTCATTAGGCTGTGAGATGACCCTGGACTATTTCATTAGGCTGTGAGATGACCCTGGACTATTTCATTAGGCTGTGAGATGACCCAGGACTATTTCATTAGGCTGTGAGATGACCCAGGACTATTTCATTAGGCTGTGAGATGACCCAGGACTATTTCATTAGGCTGTGAGATGACCCAGGACTATTTCATTAGGCTGTGAGATGACCCTGGACTATTTCATTAGGCTGTGAGATGACCCTGGACTATTTCATTAGGCTGTGAGATGACCCAGGACTATTTCATTAGGCTGTCAGATGACCCAGGACTATTTCATTAGGCTGTCAGATGACCCTGGACTATTTCATTAGGCTGTCAGATGACCCTGGACTATTTCATTAGGCTGTGAGATGACCCAGGACTATTTCATTAGGCTGTCAGATGACCCAGGACTATTTCATTAGGCTGTCAGATGACCCAGGACTATTTCATTAGGCTGTCAGATGACCCTGGACTATTTCATTAGGCTGTCAGATGACCCAGGACTATTTCATTAGGCTGTCAGATGACCCTGGACTATTTCATTAGGCTGTCAGATGACCCAGGACTATTTCATTAGGCTGTCAGATGACCCTGGACTATTTCATTAGGCTGTCAGATGACCCTGGACTATTTCATTAGGCTGTCAGATGACCCTGGACTATTTCATTAGGCTGTCAGATGACCCTGGTTAGATTTCAGAGTAGTGGTGCTTTCAAGGAAACTGTAAACTCGAGTGAGGTCAAATCGTGACGTCATTAATCTTCATGTTGGAAAGTCTGAGCTCAAGGATGATGCCCGAGTTTCCCACTTGGAATCCCAAGTTGGGTGACCATTAAATATCTTTTTTCCAGAAGGAGCTAGTTTTTTTTTTTTCTTCCTAATTTGTCTTGAACGCACTGAAGTCGGAGGTTGGAGCTTTCTGAGTTCTGAGTTAATTATCTTGAATGGGACATAGGTCTGTCTTAAATTGTCAGCAACACACTCCTTATCAGTCACTTCAGGGAATTTTCATTGCGACGTCTTGTCTAGTGCGGAAATATCCCACATAGCCTAATGACTCATATTGACAGAGCACCCACAGAAATGTAGCTTAATACAGAACATCTCTATATGATTTTGTGATTTCCTTGACTATAATGTAGGCCTATTCACTAATCATTCTAACTATCTGAGCTCTCAAAATAATGATTCCACCCTTTGATGTGACTTAGGCTACATTTTAAAGTAACTGTCCAATAAAAATCCAGAAAAAACACTTAAAAAATTACACCTCTAATCTCACACATCTAAACTGTATAACAGGCCAATCAGCTGTTTACTTTCCTGAATATTTTTAATGACGGTATACGCCCACACCATTCTTTTGTCGGGGTAGGTCCACACCATTCAAACACAGAAAAGCTGCTTTTTAATATAGTTCTCCTTCCAAAATGTTTTAATTATTTCACTCATATTGTAATTAATTATAGGTCATATTTCATTGACATCTCAAACACTGGACAGTTACTTTAACTCTAGCTGGTAGGCAACACCAAAAAAGAGATCCCGTTTTGGTCGATAATGGCTCCGGTACTATAAATAGATCCATGTGATATGCCCTCAAATTTTCCTTGAAGCCCAAACAAACGGAATACATCCCCTCCCATGTCGGTTGTCTCCATGGTAACTGTATAGAACGAGGTTTGGCTTCAGTATGTCTCAGCTTTAGTCGAAAGAGTTATACAGTAGTGCAGGGGTGGGCAATTCCAGTCCTCCAGGGCCTGATTGGTGTCACAGTTTTGCCCCAGCTAACACACCTGACTCCAATAATCACCCAATCATGATCTTCAGTTTAGAATTCAATATGATTAATCAGCTGTGTTTGCTAGGGATGGAGAAACAGTGTGACACCAACCAGGCCCTCGAGGACTGGAGTTACCCACCCCTGCGGTGTGTGTGTGTGTGTGTGTGTGTGTGTGTGTGTGTGTGTGTGGTCCTGCTCTTTTGACTAGCATAGCATATTTGTGGTGCATTGGAATGACAGCAGAATGACTGCTCAGACTCATTAGCCTGCTCAGACAGGTAGCTACACACAATTTCTTCATCAGGGCCGTCACGGATTTTAGGCACGGCATCTTGTATTCTGGTTCTAGATATGCTATTAGGTATTTAATAGTGATGGGGGGGATCGATAGTTACATATCAAGATATTGTCAAAACGGCACATTGTCAATAATATCACAATATTATTTTAGCGCTAGTTGGCAGTGCTTGCACAACTCCAGTATTATTTTCCTTCATAGCTTGTTTTCCATCTTCTTTTGAAATAGAGGGACAATTTGTTTATAGCACTTCTTTCCACGACTGATCAAAACTAATTTTCTTATTTCATCACCTTCTCATTTAACTTCTCAAATTATTACCAAACAGGACTTCACTGCTGTTGCTTCCCTGTCTCACTGTCTGCCATTTATCCAACTGTTAACGATGACGTGCGGAGAACTTTATATTCGTGGCAAATCATTTGAAAGATGCATAGCCATCTCTTCCTACTTACAGCATTGTTGCGTTAGGTATTTGGTGAATTTACATTTTTGCTTTTATGATCATGATCGGAACCTGTTAATGGTAGTTTTGTGATAACTGCACTGTGATTTTAATTTAGTGAAAAGAACAATGATTTTTGGTTAAGTATGTTTTCTAAACTTTAACAATTCCAAATTAGTTTAAACGTCACATCCCTACTCCCTTCCCCATATGAATAATTCGAGGTGGCTGTGTAAATGCAACTGTCCTTGTATGGCCCTGAGCTACCTGGCAGACTGGCTTTGCTTCACAGGGCTACCTCTGTTCCATCAGCTCTGTGCCTCAGTTAGCCTAACTCTGTGATTTAAAGTTGACTTTTATCACTGGTGTTTTGATGCGTTCGAATAGCTGCTTTCACGATGAATAGACAGTCAAGATGCTGATGCTTTGATATATTCCCACAGTGTTTCTCTTGACAATATCATGTGATAACTTTAACCAGGTTATTTACAAGCTGTCATGGCCTTAATCATTGCCTTGGTTTCATAAGACACAAGGCCACAATAGAACTTCCAGTGCCCAACCAGATACGCCTCCAGGGGTGTACAGTGTAAGGTAACTGAAGTGTTTTGAACACTTATTTTCTGATTGTTGTCAAGGTTATGCAGAGCACAACAAAGCATGTACTGCAATATAGGTCTTCCTGTTGCTATTAGCAACGCTTTGTGTTGACATATACAATCTAATTCTGCTGCAGTTGATTAGCCTGGAAAACCATACTGTTACTTTTCGGTTTCACTTCCCTAATTAGAGCAAAACTAACTTGAAACGGAGCTGAGTACTTGACAGCGTGTTATAAATGATTGAGTTGCAGCTTGCATTCAAGCCTACAGGAGATCTGAAAAGCAGTGGATTGGTATTGTCGTGTTCTATAATGTTTTGGTGTTCCCCTCCCTCAGTCTGACTCACCCTCGCTCTGTGACTCACCCTCGCTCTAGTTTGACTCAGTGTTTATTTAGCTAGTATCTATGGAACCAGTTGGAGGGTAACACTGCTGCTGTGTACAGTCAATTCAGTGGACTCAATGGAGAAGGGTTTTGTGTGTAGAAGTTGTGTACAGAGTGTTTTGGTTTAATGGTTAATGTTCAGTGCTTTGGCAGAGGGTATCTATGCAGTGAACTGACATAGCTTTTTAATGGACTGGATTTAAACTGCTCCCTTTACTCTCTGTTCCGAACGTGCTAGACGGCCAGTTCTTACAGCCTTTAGCCGTACCCTTATCCTACTTCTCCTCTGTTCCTCTGGTGATGTGGAGGTTAATCCAGGACCTGCAGTGCCTAGCTCCACTCCCACTCCCCAGGTGCTCTCATTTGTTGACTTCTGTAACCGTAAAAGCCTTGGATTCATGCATGTTAACATTAGAAGCCTACTCCCTAAGTTTGCTTTGTTCACTGCTTTAGCACCTTCTGCCAACCCGGATGTCTTAGCCGTGTCTGAATCCTGGCTTAGGAAAACCACCAAAAACCCTGAAATTTCCATTCCTAACTATAACATTTTCCGCCAAGATAGAACTGCTAAAGGGGGCGGTGTTGCAATCTACTGCAGAGAGAGCCTGCAGAGTTCTGTCTTACTATCCAGGTCTGTACCCAAACAATTCGAGCTTCTACTTCTAAAAATGCACCTTTCCAGAAACAAGTCTCTCACTGTTGCCACTTGCTATAGACCACCCTCTGCCCCCAGCTGTGCCCTGAACACCATATGTGAATTGATTGCTCCCCATCTATCTTCTGAGCTCATGCTACTAGGTGACCTAAACTGGGACATGCTTAACACCCCGACCATCCTACAATCTAAGCTTGATGCCCTCAATCTCATACAAATTATCAATGAACCTACCAAGTACAACCCAAATCCGTAAACACATAGATATCATCCTAACTAACTCGCCCTCCAAATACACCTCTGCTGTTTTCAACCAAGATCTCAGCAATCACTGCCTCATTGCCTGCATCCGTAATGGGTCTGCGGTCAAACGACCACCCCTCATCACTGTCAAACGCTCCCTAAAACACTTTCGAATTGACCTGGCCGGGGTATCCTGGAATGACATTGACCTCATCCCGTCATTAGAGGATGCCTGGTTATTCTTTAAGTGCCTTCCTCACCATCTTAAATAAGCATGCTCCATTCAAAAAATGTAGAACTAGGAATAGATATAGCCCTTGGTTCACTCCAGACCTGTCTGCCCTTGACATTACAAAAACATCCTGTGGCTTTCTGCATTAGCATCGAATAGCCCTGTGATATGCAACTTTTCAGGGAAGTTAGGAACCAATATACACAGGCAGTCAGGAAAGCTAAGGCTAGTTTTTTCAGAAATCTGCATCCTGTAGTACAAACTCAAAGTTTTGGGACACTGTAAAGTCCATGGAGAATAAGAGCACCTCCTCCCAGCTGCCCACTGCACTGAGGCTAGGAAACACTGTCACTACTGATAAATCCACAATAATTGAGAATTTAAAAAAGCATTTTTCTACGGCTGGCCATGCTTTCCACCTGGCTACCCCTACCCCGGTCAACAGCCCTGCACCCCCCACAGCAACTCGCCCAAACCTCCCCCTCTTCTCCTTCACCCAAATCCAGATAGCTGATGTTCTGAAAGAGATGCAAAATCTGGACCCTTACAAATCAGCCGGGCTAAACAATCTGGATCCTGTCTTTCTAAAATTATCTGCTGAAATTATTGTAACCCCTATTACTAGCCTGTTAAACCTCTTTCATATTGTCTGAGATATGGGGGATACACTCTAGACCCAAACTGCTACAGACCTATATCTATTCTACCCTGCCTTTCTAAGGTCTTTGAAAGCCAAGTTAACAAACAGATTACCGACCATTTCGAATCTCACCGTAGCGTCTCCGCTATGCAATCTGGTTTCAGAGCTGGTCATAGGTGCACCTCAGCCACACTCAAGGTCCTAAACAATATCATAACCGCCATCGATAAGAGACAATACTGTGCAGCCGTATTCATCAACCTGGCTAAGGCTTTCGAATCTTAGAATCACAACATTCTTATTGGCAGACTCAACAGCCTTGGTTTCTCAAATGATTGCCTCGCTTGGTTCACCAACTACTTCTCCGATAGAGTTCAGTATGTCAAATCGGAGGGCCTGTTGTCCGGACCTCTGGCAGTCTCTATGGGGGTGCCACAGGGTTCAATTCTCGGGCCAACTCTTCTCTGTATACATCAATGATGTCGCTCTCGCTGCTGGTGATTCTTTGATCCACCTCTACGCGGACGACACCATTCTGTATTCCTCTGGCCCTTCGTTGGACACTGTGTTAACTAACCTCCAGACGAGCTTCAATGCCATACAACTCTCCTTCCGTGGCCTCCAACTGCTCTTAAACGCAAGTAAAACTAAATGCATGCTCTTCAACCGATTGCTGCCCGCACCTGCCCGCCCATCCAGCATCACTACTCTGGACGGTTCTGACTTAGAATATGTGGACAACTACAAATACCAAGGTGTCTGGTTAGACTGTAAACTCTCCTTCCAGACTCACATTAAACATCTCCAATCCAAAATGAAATCTAGAATCGGCTTCCTATTTCGCAACAAAGCATCCTTCACTCATGCTGCCAAACATACCATCCTACCGATCCTCGACTTCGGCGATGTCATTTACAAAATAGCCTCCAACACTCTGCTCAACAAATTGGATGCAGTCTATCACAGTGCCATCCATTTTGTCACCAAAGCCCCATATACTACCCACCACTGCGATCTGTATGATCTCGTTGGCTGGCCCCCGCTTCATACTCGTCGCCGAACCCACTGGCTTCAGGTCATCTACAAGTCTCTGCTTGGTAAAGCCCCACCTTATCTCAGCTCACTGGTCACCATAGCAGCACCCACCCGTAGCACGCGCTCCAGCAGGTATATCTCACTGGTCATCCCCAAAGCCAATTCTTCCTTTGGCCGCCTCTCCTTCCAGTTCTCTGCTGCCAATGACTGGAACGAACTGCAAAAATCTCTGAAGCTGGAGACTCTTACCACCCTCACTAGCTTTAAGCACCAGGTGTCAGAGCAACTCACAGATCACTGCACTTGTACATAGCTCATCTGTAAATAGCCCATCCAATCTACCTCATCCCCATACTTTATTTATTTATTTATTTGATTATCTTGCTCCTTTGCACCCCAGTATCTCAACTTACACATTCATCTTCTGCACATCCTACCATTCCAGTGTTTAATTGCTATATTGTAATTACTTTGCCACCATGGCCTATTTATTGCCTTACCTCTCTTATCCTACCTCATTTGCACATGCTGTATATAGATTTTAACTGTATTATTGATTTTATGTTTGTTTATTCCATGTGTAACTCTGTGTTGTATGTGTCAAACTGCTTTGCGTTATCTTGGTCAGGTCGCAGTTGCAAATGAGAACTTGCTCTCAACTAGCCTACCTGGTTAAATAAAGGTGAAATAAAAAATGAAATAAATAAACTGTTGGAGAGTTCTGCCATACTAAAGGGTATCCATGCAATGTTAGTGTAATAATCTGTTGCCATGACTGCTGTAGCTGAGGTGTAGTCTGATATCTAGGCTCACTGGTTGGTTACCTCCCAAATGGCAACCTAATTCATATGTGTACTGTATGTGACCAGAGCCTTATGGGCACTGGCCAAAAGTAGTGCACTAAATGGGAATTAGGGTGCCACTTGGGGGTGCAATTCCACAGTAACGGAATTGAGATTTGATTTTTAAAATGTGATTTCAAAGTTGAACAATTTACCAAAACCTATTTAGTGGAAGAACTGTGTAGATGCAAACTTTGGCAACGGGATCACGGTAAAATCTCCCTCTGATATTTAATTCTGTTAAATATCTGCTCTCAATGAAGATTGAAAGATGAATGGGCTGTCAGCTGTGACATGGCACCTTGAGATTTGAACTACAGTAAGTGAAGTGGATTTACACCCGATAATGGAATTACATCCTGGGTCCCTGATCTGGACAACACAGAAATGCATCATAATGGATATGTCATTCTCCTCATGTTTACAAGTTTGGACAGCACAGTACAGTGTAGTACAATAAGGTAGAGTACAATATACAATACAATTGTACTATACAATTGTACTATACAATACAATTGTATAGTATACAATATATTATATTAGACTGTGCTTTACTCACTGTACTGTGCTATCCAAAATTATGGAACATATGTCTATTATATGTTCAGATTTGTAAATCAAATGATACAACCCCCCCCCAAAAAAAACATTTTAATTCCAGGCTGTAAGGCAACAAAATAGGAAAAATGCCAAGGGGGTGAATACTTTCGCAAGCCACTGTATCCTCCCTCCCTCAATGAGGGAGCAAACTAGAAAATATATTCAAGATAATATTGCACAAGGCAATCTTTCTTACATTTACAGAAGGTAAACAATTTCTACAGAATGTCAACGTTATTGTGTTGATGTAGTTCTTGATACCTTTTTTTAGACTTTCTGCTAGATGTTTTCTAAGATCCCCTTTCCATCTGTTTTATCCTGAAATCAAAGCCTTTACTTCTGCCTAAAATGGAAAATGTTTGAAAAATGTATCCTTGCCTTCATTTCCCCAAAATATAGACACTTTTACAATAGCTTTCATTTGACACCCAATTAGACATGCTCCTATGAACTTCCCATGTTGCTGATCATGGGTCCGTTTCCATGGAAATACTCAGTGGTTGGAGTGTTGTGTCCCAGCGAACATTCCTTCCTGCTGATGACTCATGTCCTGGGCATGGCTCTGACTCTTGAGAGGCCTATGGGGAACCAGACAGTGTACACACACACACTAACAGACTAACCACCACCACACACACAAACATTAGAGCCTTTGGTTGAACTAGACAGCACGTTGGAAAAACACAGACGCATGCATTCTATCCATAAGGCACAGTGTAAATTTCCACAGTATACAGTCTCTTACAAACTGCAATCCACCCAAAGCATTTCCATGTTTAGGGAGTGGGTCTATAACACACACCAGGTTTGGGCATGCCACAGCCTGGATGGAGAAGAGAGGAATGTGAGAATGTGGGCAGATTTGTTCACTTCTTATTAACCATTGACACGCAGTGTACATCCTGATTATCAACATGTTTCTCATTCTGTGCCTCACTAAGAATGTTGATCTACAGTGCCTTCAGAAGTGTTCATACCCCTTGACATATTCCACATTTTGTCTTACAGTGTGAATTCTAAATGGATAAAATATTTTTCTTACCCATTTAGACACAATACCCCATAATGACAAACTGAAAACATGTTTTTATAAATTTTGCTTTTCTATTTAAAATGAAATACAGAAATATTGAATTTACATAAGTATTCATAACCCTGAGTCAATACATGTTACAATAACCTTTGGCAGTGATTACAGCTTTGTCTTTTTGGGTAAGTCTCTAAGAGCTTTCCACACCTTGATTGTACAATTCAAGCTTTGTCAAGTTGGTTGTTGATCATTGCTAGACAGCCATTTTCAAGTCTTGCCACAGACTTAAGTCAAAACTGTAGCTAGGCCACTAAGGAACATTCAATGTCGTCTTGGTAAGCGATATTTGTATTCTGTACAGGCTTCATCCTTTTCACTCTGTCATTTATGTTAGTATTGTGGAGTAACTACAATGTTGTTGATCCATCCTCAGTTTTCTCCTGTCACAGCCATTAAACTGTTTTAAAGTCACCATTGGCTACATGGTGAAATCCCTGACCTCTCCGTCAACTGAGTTAGGAAGGACGCCTGTATGTTTGTAGTGACTGGGTGTATTGATACACCATCCAAAGTGTAATTAATAACTACACAATGCTCAAAGGGATATTCAGTGTCGGCTTTTTTTTTACCCCTCTACCAATAGGGGCCCTTTGAGGCATTGGAAGTCCTCCCTGGTCTTTGGTTGAATCTCTGTTTAAAATTCACTGCTCAACTGAGGGACCTTACAATTATCTGTATGTGTGGGATACAGAGATGAGGTAGTCATAAAATAAATGTTAACCATTATTGTTGCACACAGTGAGTCCATACAACTTATGTGACTTGTTAAGCAAATATATATATATATATATATATATATATATATACTCTTCAACTTATTTAGGCTTACCATAACAAAGGGGTTGAATACTTACTGATTTAAAGACCTTTCAGCTTTACATTTTTTTATTAATTTGTAAAAATGTCAAACATAATTCATTTTTGACATTTATGGGGTATTTGTGTGTGTGTAGGCCAGTTACACACACACACACACACACACACACACACACACACACACACACACACACACACACAATCTCAATTTAATCAATTTTTTAATTCAAGCTGTAACATAACATATGGAATGAGTCACTCTTGACTTCAGAAGCTTTTCACCCATCTACATTTGTTTTTTACTGCAAAAGCAGCCTTGAAAAAAGCAGGCTTGTATTTATTTATTTATTACTGTACACCACAGCAAAACATTATGCAATGTGAAAACAAGTGTTTCTTATTTAACCTTTATTTAACTAGTCAGTTAAGAACAAATTCTTATTTACAATAACGGCCTAACAACAGTGGGTTAATTGCCTTGTTCAGGGGCAGAACGACAGATTTTTACCTTGTCGGCTCAGGGACTCGATCTAGCAACCTTTTGGTTACTGGCCCAATGCTCTAACCACTAGGCTACCTGCCGCCCTGTTGTTATTAAACAAGTTCAGGCAGTCCCTCCCCATTTTGGTCCGTTTTCTTCTGTTTGGTGCAGTGAATTACGACCCAGGTGTTTGCAGTGCTGTAATCGAAGCCAAGGTAATGTCTACATAGGTTTTGGCCTGGTGCCTTGGTATAGAATGTGGACATTGAATTCGCATTGCTTTACTAATATGTGCTGCTAGCAACTAACGTTTCCTGTCTCAATTCACAGAATGTAGACATTTTATTCATCACAATAATGTTTATGCTACTAGCAACTGCAATACAGCAGAATTCCGTGTCTCTACCAGTGTTTGTGAGTATTAGCATGTGTAGCTACTGGTTAATCTAGTCCTCTGAGATTTGAAGACTTGTATAACCCTGACTCACTTGTGGACTCTGCTGATCAGCACAGTAGCTGTGACTTTGACTGGCCTGGGAGTCATGTGGATTTGACTGGGCTGCTGCCACTGGTTCAATGCACTACCATAGTTCATATAGAGACGTTGGCATTTCCCCATACACAGGGTGTATGCTGCCGGAAGTGTTTGTCAGAGAGCTCATGCAAACATAAAGAACACCTGATGATCTCGTGCCTAACCTAAAAGCGCACCTAGTTTTGAGGAGGTAGG
Source organism: Salmo trutta (assembly GCF_901001165.1). Lineage (NCBI taxonomy): Eukaryota > Metazoa > Chordata > Actinopteri > Salmoniformes > Salmonidae > Salmo > Salmo trutta. The sequence goes on from NC_042992.1 coordinate 13,521,711, forward strand.
ATAGTTTGTCTGTTCTCTCAGAAGTCACGTCTCATTGGTCTGCTGCTTCACTAAAGCAACCCTACATTGGAATGTGGCTTTCCTTTCTCTCAGCTCACCTGTTTGTCTCAACATGCTGAAAATGAAGTAATAATGCTCTGTTAATCACCGCGTCTCTCTCTTCCTATTCAACAGGGGTTATTCATGATGACGCCCTCTTGAGGTCGGTGTGCTAGGTGATGTTCCTGGTGACCCCGTTGTGATCTTGGTGGTTTCCGCTGAGACTAGACGATCGTAAGCACAACTGTCGAGTCACAGAAAGATGACATCAACATCCCCCTCCCACAGCGACAGCAGTAGCGGCTCGTCCAAACATGGCATCCATCAGGTGTGTGTGTGTGTGTGTGTGTGTGTGCGTGCATCTCTGTGTGTGCGTGCCTGTCTGAATGAACTCCGCTCTGTCTCAAATGTCTTGTTGCGACACTAATATTTTGATGCTTATCTTGACTGACCAAACGTCAGCTGAACTGAAATGAACTGGCTATGGCCTGACTGGAGGGCACCTAGCAACACTCCTAACCCTCCCTGCCTGGGTTAGAGGACACATTAAGTCAGAGATGCAGCCTCTCCTCTCTTCATGTGGTTGTGTATGCGTGTAACCCGATGCGTCTCTGTCTACAGGACAGCTGGGAGATCATAGAGGGGCTGAAGGGTAACCCTGGCAACATCCAGGAGCCAGAGAAACAGGAGGGCTTCCTGCTCAAGAGGAGGAAATGGCCCATGAAGGGATGGCACAAGGTGGGTTCAGCCTCCCTGACCTCTTTACCTCTTACTGCAGGTAAATCTCAAGTGTCTATCCTTGATTCCTCTCTCCTCACCTTCTCTACATGCATTGGAGGAGAAGGTCATAGGTTCTCTTCAGACCTTCTCCTCTTCTGAACTGAAGGATGTGCGGAGAGGACTTGAGGAATCAAGGAGGCACTTGGCTCTTTTTAACCCCTGAGTTACCTGAAGGGCTGGCACATAGAGGTGTTCTACCTGACACGTACATGGTGCTTATCTAAAGCGCTGATAAGACGCTTATGTTAAGTTGGAGGTGAAATTTGAATGGAGTGTTTAAATGGATATCTTGTTCATGGAAAAGCTTTTGTCCACAACTGTAATATCTAAAGTGTGACGTTATTTCCTTGGCCCAAAGCAGATGAATTAAAGTTTGAACATGACAGATGGATGGCTAAAACAGTTGGTACTTTCTCTTGCTATCCAGAGATACTTCTTGCTGGAGAAAGGCATTCTGAAGTACTCCAAATGTAGAGCTGATGTAAGTGCCTATTCAAAAGTATCTGTCAAGCAGATGCAATGCACACAGACACAATTGAGCTAATGTATGTGTCATTGAAGGAGCGAGTATTCGCTCATTTAGTTAGTTAGTCACACACACTGACGTTTTGCTTTTGTTTCCAGCTGAAGAAAGGCAAGCTGCATGGCTGCATTGATGTGGGGCTGTCTGTCATGTCAATCAAAAAGAAAACCAAGGCCATCGATCTGGACGCCAACAACAACATTTATCACCTCAAGGTTTCTCTCTCTCTCTCTCTCTCTCTCTCTCTCTCTCTCTCTCTCTCTCTCTGTCTCTGTCTCTGTCTCTGTCTCTCTCTCTCTTCTGTTTAAATGACATCACATCTCGCTGTCCAATAGGTGAAGTCTGAGAAGTCTCAGGAAGTGAAGTCACAGGAGTTGTTTGATGATTGGGTGTCGAAGCTACGACATCACCGTGTCTTCCGTCAGAACGAGATCGCCATGTACCCCCACGAGAGGCACCTGTTCCACCCCTCCTCACACCTCTCCCCTAACCTCAACGAGTCCATGAGACGGGTACGCTTCTCTTTAGACAGGGATATATGATACATTTTGTGCTTTCGCCCTAATGGTTCAAATTTTGGAGATGGTAAGCTGACCCTAGATCTGTGCCGAAGAGCAAACTCTTACTGACGCTTCTTGACTGACCAATCATAATTTCATTATTGTACTGTATGTATTTTATATGAATCACTGTATGTCTATGCATATTAAATTCATTGTCTCTTGCTCTCTCCCTCCCCTGCTTTCTCTCTCTCAGCAGCACTCCAGTCTGGCTAAGCAGGCGTCAGTAGTCCAGCAGGCTAAGGTCAGTGCCTGGCTTCACTCCTCAGAAGACATGGACAGGTGCTGCAGAGGTAGGGAGATCAAACATCTCCTGATGGATCTCACCTTAAGTTCTCTGTATGGACTCGCTCTCACCTTCTCTAATTCATATCCCTCATCGTTCTGTCAGACTTGGAGGACTGTGAGTCTTACCTGTTGGAACTCAACCTGCTGCTGAAGAGTATGGAGGTTCTCCACCGCACTTACTCTGCCCCCGCCATCAGCCTCATGGTAACACAACCTTTGCCCTTTAACCTTGACCCTAACCTTGACCCAGTACACATACTGTACTCAGCCCCTTTAACCTTCACTACCCTTACTCTGACCCTGCTATGAGTACATGGTAGGTATGCACACCTCTCCTAACCCCTAGACTTTAACCCTAACCTCTCCACTTCCACTGGGACACCAGGCCTCAACATATGACATTCCCAAGAAGGAGAAGAGGGGTCCCAGGAAGTGGCGTTCAAAGAATTACACCAAAGATGCCCCAGCCACGCTACAGGTACAAGCTGTTTTACGTTCTCTCAAAGCAACAGCTGCTACCATTCCATGTCAACTTTGACCTGTGCTAAATCCTACAGCCACTTGATAGTGTTGCATTGACTAAAGACTACTAGGAAAATAGTTCTGCGTGACACCCAATACATCCCCCACCTGTAGTTGTCTTTAACCCTGAGGTCCCTCCTTCCACCAGGTTCCTGGCTGTGGCTCACCGCCTGCCTCTCCTCATCTCCATACCTCCCACCCAAACCTCTCTACTGCTGAAGCCAACACCTCCTTCCTGGAAACCCCAGACTCACCTACTGATGCCAACCGCCTCCAGGAAGACTTCTGCAGGCTGGCTAACAATAGTGAGTCCCTGGTGTCAGATCGGTCCACTGGGTCAAGTACAGGTATTTTACAGGCTGGGTATGATGGTTAAAACACACCTTTTTTTTCTCGCTCTGTGTGTGTCTCTAGTTCACTCCACTCTGCGGTCAGCCTATAGTTCTCTATCAGCAGAGAGAGACAGAGTGAGACACACTATTGACCTGAAGGCCCCTCCTCCAGCACAGGTCATGGGCCTCAAGACCGGCTATGGCTCGGTGAGTTGGGTGTGTTTGAGAGAGAGCGTGTGTGTGCATGTGCTGTGTTCCACAATACTGCACATGTCAAGTTGATTTCAGGAGATTGTTTATATGCCAAACATGACATTGGGACTGATCTGAACCTCTGCTGCCAATCAACCTCTTCTACCAATCAGGGTCTCCCAGATGGATCCCGCCAACTTGTCCACCAGGCGTCCAATGAGTCCATGTCGGAGTTCTTTGATGCTCAGGAGTACCAGCTGACCTCCAGCTCCTCTGAGAACGAGGTGAGCCTTAAGATCAGATTACCCAACCCTAACCATTAGGGAGATCAACAATGATCTGTCCCTGAACAGTCATTCATATATTTTTTTCTCTGTTTGTCTCCAGGCTTCTGATGATGACTCGTATATCAGTGATGTCAGCGACAGTGTTTCCATGGACACCGGCTACAGCAACGAGGGAGGAAGTGAGAGACATGACTCTGGTATGCCGTGCGGGTGCATGGGCCAGCATATGAGTATTTCTATGACAAGCATACAATTTGTACGAGTGAGCAAATGTTTGCTACCTCCATTTTAAGCACCCCCCAACCCACTCAGCAGGCTCAGGAGGAAGTGGTGTTCAGGTGGCCCGCAGGCGGACTACCCTCCCCTCCCCCCAGCCCAGCAGCAGCAGTGTCAGTCTATGGAACATCCTCAAGAACAACATAGGGAAGGACCTGTCCAAGGTAGCCATGCCTGTTCATCTCAACGAGCCTCTCAACACACTACAGAGGCTGTGTGAGGAGGTGGAGTACTCTGAGCTGCTGGATACAGCGAACCACACACAAGACCCGTACCAGAGAATGGTGAGGGTATAGGATGCAAGGACACACACACACAATGCCTAGCAACGCATGGTGAGAGAATTTGGACATACTCACACCATGATTCTTATGATGCATTGTGGGAACCCAGACACACAACCTCTACCTACACATGGTAAGTAACACAGTCTCTGTGTGTGTGTGTGTCCTGTGCTGCAGGTGTATGTGGCAACATTTGCAGTGTCTGCATATGCCTCCAGTTATCACCGGGCAGGAAGTAAACCCTTTAACCCTGTCCTGGGAGAGACCTACGAGTGTGACAGACCTGACAAGGGCTTCAAGTTCATAGCAGAACAGGTAAACAGGAACTAAACCTACAGGAACAAGTTGGGGCGGCAGGTAGCCTAGTGGTTAGAGCATTGGACTAGTAACCGAAAGGTTGCAAGTTCAAATCCCTGAGTTGACAAGGTACAAATCTGTCGTTCTGCCCCTGAACAAGGCAGTTAACCCACTGTTCCTAGGCCGTCATTGTAAATAAGAATTTGTTCTTAACTGACTTGCCTAGTTAAATAAAGGTCAAATAACATACAGTAAACCAAGAATCACTGGGCTGATTCATTTAGTGTTTTCCAAATGACCCCCTATTCCCATTTAGTGCACTAAATTTAACCAGGGCCCATAGTGCTCTGGTCAAAACTAGTGCACTATATAGGGAAAAGGATGCCATTTGGAACAGAACCGTTGCATAGGATGACTGAAGACTCATAACATTGTCAGTCACATGTATTCACCAGTTGAACCCCCTGTATGTCTTAGGTGAGCCATCACCCACCTGTTTCAGCATGTCACTGTGACTCTAACAACTTCACTTTCTGGCAAGGTGAGCTTCTATGTTTTCAGTAAACATGTCACCACCTTTTCCTTCTATTTCTGATTGTTATTGTGAGGGTTATCTGCGCCACTCACCTACTACCCCTGTCTGTCTCTCTGTCCCCTGTCTGTCTCTCTGTCAGATGTCCAGTGGAAGAATAAGTTCTGGGGGAAATCCATGGAGATTGTTCCCATGGGAACCACTCATGTGACCCTGCCAGGGTGAGTCTCCTTGATTTGATAGAGTGTGTGTGTGTCAGAGCTGCTTTCATATGAAATAGAGGTGTGTGTGTGTGTGTGTGTGTGTGACAGGTGTGTTTGTCATCCTCAGGTTTGGGGACCACTATGAGTGGAACAAGGTAACGTCCTGCATCCACAACATCCTGAGTGGCCAGCGCTGGATAGAACACTACGGAGAGATGTCAATCAAAAACACCAGCAGTGACGCCTGCCAGTGTACAGTGACCTTCATCAAGGTGAGGAGATGGACTATACCATACCTGTTACATGATGGGTGCGTCCCAAAAGGCAACCTATGTCTTATACAGAGCACTACTACCCATAGGACTCTGACCAAAAGTAGTGCACTATATAGGGAATAGGGTGTTATTTAAAACAGCCTAACGCAATTCAATGTAAATTGGCCAACACGTATGAAACCCTGGGCCAGCGTTTCCCAAACTCGGTCCTGGGACCATCGGGTGCATGTTTTTGCCCTAGCACTACACAACTGATTCAAGTGATCAGCTCATCATCAAGCTTTGATAATTCGAGTCAGCTGTGAAGTGCTAGGGCAAAAACCCAACACACCCCTGAGGGTATTATCAGGTGTAACAGCACCATCTGTTGGGGAACAGGAGAAACAACATCCTGGTGACCATTATCCTGGAAACCTTAAGTAACTAATGAGTGGTGGATGGATTCATGTATTATTTAGAATTCATCACATGATTGACAGTGTTTTATGGGTTTCTGATTTGTAACAGTACATTTGTATTTGTTTTGCATCATTAGTTTCATTTGTTTATTATTCATGTTGTGCATATTTAATCCACAGGCGAAATCGTGGAGCTCAACGGTGAACAAGATAGAGGGAGTGGTCACAGACAGTGGGGGGCGTGTCATCCACTCATTCTTTGGCAAATGGCATGAAGGCTTGTACCAAGGAGACACGCCCTCTGCCATCTGCATCTGGAGAGCAAGTGAGTGACTGGCTCTTTGGGCTGTCCGTCACAACTCACACACCCATATTCACAAACATAAAGTGGCATTCCACGTAAATATTATAGCTTATGATCTTTTACCTTGAAAATAGTTTAAAATAGTGATTTTTGTCATGCGTTTGTGTAGACCCCATGCCTGTGGACCAGGACCAGTACTATGGCTTTACACAGTTTGGTGTGGAGCTGAATGAGCTTGATGCCGCCCTGAAGCCCTTCCTACCCCCTACAGACACACGGTTCCGTCTCGACCAGAGGTAGGACACACACCGGGATTCTCTCTTCCTCTCTCTGTCTTCTTCCTAGCTCTCCCTAATCCAGTATTCCTTTCTCATACTTCCCTGTATTATATCACCCTTCTCATAGGATCCTTTTCACTCGAGTGTCTCTCTCTCTCTCTGTCTCAGGTGTTTGGAAGAAGGGAACATTGAGGGGGCTGAGGAGCAGAAACAGAGGATAGAGCTGCTCCAGAGAGAAAGGAGAAAAGCCCTGGAGGAGAACAACATGACGCACAAACCACGCTTCTTCAAGTACGCCACCGTGTGTGTGTGTGCCTGCCTGCCTGCCTGCCTGCCTTCCTTCCTTTCTGTCTGATTCCAGCAGACAAGGGAGTTCATTGTTCACACATTTAGCCACGAAGACAGAACAAGGCTGTCTTAATTCTTAACTGCACAGTATCCTTTACAGCAGTGGTTCCCAACATTTTTCGCTTACCCCTGAAGTACGCCCTCATGTGCATTTTACCAGCAAGCCTATCATCTCATGAGTCTTCTCACGTACCCCGTGTGGATAGGCCAAGTACCCCTGGTTGGGAACCACTGCTGTACAATATAGAAAAGGTCTGACGGAATGGCACCACTCTGTCTATATAACTTACCACACCGTCACAGGTCTGTCATGTGAATAACACTCCATTAGCCTCTGGGCTCCATTTTAACAAATCTAATGCAATGGTAGATCTAATTGGCTTACAAAAACTAAATAACATGGGTCTACATTATCTTTGCTAAATACGTTAACTTGAACCCATTTGCAGTCCACGTTGTTCTAAGTCACTGCATGGCCCAATAGCATTCACACTGACATAGGGGCTAGGCTACTGTAAATGACATTATATCTGAGCATGACAATAAGCAAGATTGAATTCAGTATTTATAAGACCTAAAAAGAAAAGGAATAATTTGAATCAAATTCTAAACAAAACAACTTGTTTTAAATAGGCTATGTTACACTTACAGGCACCATCATTTGTCCCGTGGGCATAGAGTATTAAAACAACATGGAGGATTTTACACACATCCAACAACGGGACCTGCATGGCTAAAATAATGTGGGCCTGCCTACGATGCATAGATAGAAAGGGAATGTCAGATCACTGTTCTACTCCTCTCAAACATTATATGTGAATAAAGCTTTGGTGATTAAGATTGGCTGCTGAGACCGCTGGGAAATCAATCTCTTTATCAACAGTCTTGTCTACTTCACGGTTGTGTTGGGCAGGACAAAAAAAAGCCTTTATTGAGAGGGAAGGAGGCTATGCTTGGTTTTTAACCAAATAAATTAAATGGTTGGGGGGGAAACATTAGTTTTTTTATGGTTCTAGTATAAAGGCACCAAAATAACATTATGCTACTCTTGTTCTATGTTCATATGGGCAGTGTGTGTCACGGCTGGATAGGCTGTATCATAACCAACTGTGTTACCACTAAAACCAGCTTTTGGTTGGTCTTAAGTATCCTATCAGCACTGCCTGAAAATAGAAACTTGGATCATGTTTTTAAGGACACGCCGAAAATATTTCCACCTCTCCCATCTGGGCGCAAGCGTGCTGATGTTAGACAGGTGAATTGCCAAACTTGGCGTTAGGGCTGGGAAATGCCGGTGCGACAGTTTTTAAATGACGAAATTGCAAACTAACGTGCATTTTAACACTAGCACCGCCTTATTTCCAGCCGAACATGGAGCCCCTCAGTGTCTGACTGGTTGTTCTGTGTAGTCATGAGATCTCACTGTTCTACTTGAAGGTGTACTGAGGGTTAGGGTTGTACACTTACAGCCAGGTTATGCAGTATGTTTGGAATATGTGTTAAGTTTTATTAATATATAGAAATGTGACTGCTGTTTTTGTTTATTTAACAGGAAATCAAAGGATGACACGTGGCTGAGCTCTAATACATACTGGGAGCAGCGGAAGGACCCTGGATTCAGCTGTACAGAGGACTTCCCTGTGCTGTGGTGACCCTGTAACCCCACAGGAGTACAGATCTAGGGTCAGATTATCCTTGCCCACAACACAAACAGGATTTTCCAAAACGGGGATCTCCACCTCCACACCAAAATCGCCGTCTATCAAGCCGTCTGCATCACCACACTTCTTTACAGCTGTGAAGCCTGGGTCACTTAGTCGCCACAACAAGCAGCTCTAGCGATTCCACAGAAGATGCCTGCAGCGCATCCTGGGAATCGCCTGGTGTGACTGTGTCCTGTACAGAAATACTTGCTAAGACCAACTGCAAGAGTATGGAGGCCATGGTCACCCAACACCAACTAAGCTGGGTTGGGCATGTCATTAGAATATCTCAGGAGCGTTTGCCGTGGAAGATCCTGTATGGCAAGCTACATCTTGGCCGGCGGTCTGCAGGGGGGGCAGCTAAAAACGTGGCTGAAGAAGTGGAACATCAAACCCACAGACATGGAGGATGCTGCTGCCGACCGTTCCACCTAGAGGCAGCTCCGGAGCGCTGTACAGAGGAGGAGAGGAGCTCCGGAGCGCTGTGCAGAGGAGGAGAGGAGCTCCGGAGCGCTGTGCAGAGGAGGAGAGGAGCTCCGGAGCGCTGTGCAGAGGAGGAGAGGAGCTCCGGAGCGCTGTGCAGAGGAGGAGAGGAGCTCCGGAGCGCTGTGCAGAGGAGGAGAGGAGCTCCGGAGCGCTGTGCAGAGGAGGAGAGGAGCTCCGGAGCGCTGTGCAGAGGAGGAGAGGAGCTCCGGAGGGACAGAACCATGCCTGCCCCCGCCAACACAGACATATGCCCCACCTGCAATAAAGTTTGGATCTCAGATTGGACTCTACACTCACTAAAGAATTGACCGTTAACTAAGAGGTGGAAGTCCTCATCGGATACGATGGACTACCACAAGCAAGCCCACAACAAACCTTAACCAATACAGGGAAAACTCACAACTGACCTTAGATCAGCACTCGGAGACAACACTAGTCAGAGCTCTGACCCGGTGACTGGGGACTGCTGAGTGTCAGGGTGACCAAGACCAAAAATGAGCTTCCTGTGTCTGTAGGTGGAGCTTAACTAGGGCTCGATCTCTTCAACCTAATACAGAGTTTTCACTTGATTCTTTGTTTAAAAGAAAAGAAAGCATCTTTTAATTTTTTTGGCATGACTTTAGTCTTTCCAGGGATGGGGTTTTCTTCTTTCAATTTGATCATTTTCTCTATGTATATTTTATACTGTCACTGTAGTTCGGATGCAGTCCAGCCACCAAAGTGCCTTAATATGGAATGCTGTTCTACTCACAGTAACCTGCTGTAGATGATTATGCAAATCCTCACTCACTATTGGTGAGTTGGTGCTTCTGCGCACTTATGTCATTCTTAATGTGGTCTATATAGAAGATCACTGGTGGGGTGTTGAAGTATGCATCCCAAATGGAAACCTATTATCTATATAGTGCTATTTATGGAATATGGAGCAGGGTGTCATGTGGGACACAGTCAAGGGTTGTAACTAGGGGGATTTAACTTGTTCTAAATGTCAAGCATTCTACTGTAAGAGTATGATTCTGTCCAATCACAATACAGATTGTTTTAATACTCCTCAACCATTGGCTGACAGTACGTATGAAATAAGGCCTTATGGAACTTCGTAACACTGCGTGTTAAAGCCTGTATGTTGCCCGGTTATGATCAGTCATTACTTTAAAATAAGATGTATACTGTATATCAGTACGGCCCTATTCTTTACTATCTTTGAAGATAAACAATAAACAGTGAGACTGTTATACTATATTTGTGTGTGTGTTGGATTGCAGAGGCTGGTGGGAGGAGCTATAGGAACGGAGTCAAACCTCTTTTTCCATGTTTGTGTTTGAGACTGTTCTATTGATTCCATTCCAGCCATTACAATGAGCCTCCTATAGCTCCTCCCACCAGCCGCCTCTGATTGGGTGTTCTAGTGAGTGTTTGGGTGCATTCCAGAGGATCGTCTTTGATGGTCACCGCCTTCCAAAGTGTGTTCCATTATGGGGATAAACCATGTGATCAAAAGTCAGGAAGTTTTGACTTCAGTCGACTGCAAGTTTCTGCAGTTGCTCTTCGTCAAGTTAATCAGCCAGCGCCTGCATTGTGGGAGTCTGTATTGCCAACCAATCATTAGGGTGTTTTTGTTTGACCCACGAGAACGTGACCAAAGACCTGACTGAAACCAGAACTAACTTTGCTGTGATTCATGTATACAGTAGATATGTACAAATGTGATATTTGAGGCTCTCACCAGTTGATAGTATAATGTACACACATTTACAGTTTCTGAATGTGTGATATGGGGGTTGGAGACATTACAAAGAAAAACTTAGAAACAATGGCAACACCGGCATGTTGGGCTGACCCTTGCTGTTGAAAAACCACATCAGTGTCTGACTTGTCTACAGTCTGTTGCCTTACCACTCAAACGAGCCCTTTTGTGTTTAGTGGGTGTGAGACAAAGTGTTTAGGGCCCATACTTGCTAACACAAGCAGTCATTTACATTTAAATGGTTTCTCTGGCTCAAATCGTTGATTTACTTGCATGCGAGAGAATGCTACATTGTAGCTGGTCCCATCAGATAACATTGCACATGTTCGCACTCTGCTAACCTCACCAGGTAGCAGTGTTTTTTTTATTTCCTGGAACTAATTCTTCAGCAGCCTATCAAAGATCTTAGACTTTATATCCACCAACCAAGGGCATTTATTAAATAGGTCAACCCTGGCCACTAGAGGGATATTTTACAAATTCAAGGTGAACTTTTTTTTCCATTGTGCCAATATTGCATTGATGCATCATTGACTAGCATACTACTAATGAGGGGTCGCGAGTTCTAACTGGGGAAAATCAGTTTGAATGGTCGTCCAACTCGGAATTCCAAGTCAAACTCAAGCTTCTTTCTAGAGATCTCTTTCTAAGATCACTGTCATGATTTTGACCATTATTTTTTATTTTTTCTCTCCAAGTTCCCAGTTGTCTTGAAAGCACCATGAGGTATACTACATGAGCAAAGTATGGTGAAGCATGATTCATCACTCCAGAGAACGTGTTTCCACTGCGCCAGAGTCCAATGGTGGCGAGCTTTACACCACTCCAGCCAACGCTTGGCATTGCGTGAGGTGATCTTAGGCTTGTGTGCGGCAGCTCAGCCATGGAAACCCATTTAATGAAGCTCCCAACTAACAGTTACTGTGCTGACGTTGCTTCCAGAGGCAGTTTGGAACTCTGTAGTGAGTGTTGCAACAGAGGACAGACGATTTGTATGCGCTTCAGCACTCAGTGGGCCCGTTCTGTGCTCGTGTGTGGCCTGCCACTTAGTGGCTGAGCCTTTGTTGCACCTAGATGTTACCACTTCACAATAACAGCACTTACAGTTGACCAGGGCAGAAATCTGACTTGTTGGAAAGGTGGCATCCTAGGACGGTGCCATGTTGAAAGTCACTGATCTCTTCAGTAAGGCAATTCTACTGAAAATGTTTGTCTATGGAAATTGCACAGCTATGCTAGATTTTATACACCTGTAACCAGGTGTGGCTGAAATAGCTGAATCCACTCATTTGAAGGGGTGTCCACATACTTTGTGTATATACAGTGCCTTCAGAATGTATTTAGTACCTTTTTTGTCTTTTAACATTTTGTTATGTTACAGCCTTATTCTAAAATTGATTCAATTTTTCCTCAATCTTCACATAATTACATAAGTATTCAGACCCTTTTCTATGAGACTTGAAATTGAGCTCAGGTGCATCTAGTTTCCATTGATCATCCTTGATGTTTCTACAATGGCAGGTAGCCTAGTGGTTAGAGCGTTGGACTTGTAACCGAAAGGTTGCAAGATCAAATCCCCAAGCTGACAAGGTAAAAATCTGTCGTTCCACCCCTGTTCCTAGGCTGTCATTGAAAATAAGAATTTGATCTTAACTGACTTGCCTAGTTAAATAAAGGTAAAATAAAAATGTTAAACTTGATTGGAGTCCACCTGTGGTAAATTCAATTGATTGGACATGATTTGGAAAGGTACACACCTGTCTATATAAGGTCCCACAGTTGACAGTGCATGTCAGAGCAAAAACCAAGCCATGAGGTCAAAGGAATTGTCCATAGAGCTCCGAGACAGGATTGTGTGTCGGTACCCTTCCTCAGATCTGTGCCAAAACATTTCTGCAGTATTGAAGGTCCTCAAGAACACATTGGCCTCCATCATTCTTAAATGGAAGAAGTTTGGAACCACCAAGACTCTTCATAGAGCTGGCTGCCTGGCCAAACTGAGCAATTGGGGGAGAAGGGCCTTGGTCAGGGAGGTGACCAAGAACCCGATGGTCACTCTGACAGAGCTACAAAGTTCCTCTGTGGAGATGGGGCATCCAATCAGGCTTTTTATAGTAGAGTGACCAGATGGAAGCCACTCCTCAGTAAAAGGCACATGACAGCCCAGAGAAACAAGATTCTCAGGTCTGATGAAACCAAGATTGAATTCCTTGGTCCTAGTCTGAATGCTAAGTGTCACATCTCAAGGAAACCTGGCACCATATTTTTTCAGCAGCAGGGACTGGGAGACTAGTCAGGATTGAGGGAAAGTTGAACGGAGCAAAGTACTGAGAAATCCTTGATGAAAGCCCCAGTCTGAGGTCCTGAGAGCAGGTTAAGGTTCTTCTTCCAACAGGACAATGACCCTAAGCACACAGCCAAGACACTGCAGGAGTGGCTTTGGAACAAGTCTCAATGTCCTTGAGTGGCCCAGTCAGAGCCCAGACGTGAACCGGATCTAACATCTCTGGAGACCTGAAAATAGCTGAGCAGCAATGCTCCCAATTCAACCTGACAGAGCTTGAGAGGATCTGCAGAGAAGAATGGGAGAAACTCCCCAAATACAGGTGTGCCAAGCTTGTAGTATCATACCCAAGAAGACTCGGCTGTAATCACTGCTTCAACAAAGTACTGAGTAAAGGGTCTGGATACTTGTGGTTTTTATATTTAATAAATTAGCAAAAATGTCAACCTGTAAAAATATATTTTAGAATAAGGCTGTAACAATGTGGAAAAGTCAAGGGATCTGAATACTCTTTGAAAGCCCTGTGTAGTGTATGTTAAGGACTATCAAAGATGTTTAGAAAATAAATATTGGTAGAAAATGATAAAGCGAAATAAATGGTCTACACCAATACCCACCTGATAATAAACAAAGCAATGAGTGCTCTAAACAGCTGACTGCAAACAATGATAAAGGAATAAAGACTTATGAAGGGAGCATGGCAAACAAATTGTGAAAATGAGCAAGTAGCCTACAAAGGGAAATCGATGTGTTTAAAGGAGTGCAGTTGAGGCCTAAATTCAGCACTACTGAGTGGACAGGTAGAGAGGTGTGGGTGTTTGGAAGCTTTTATTTCAATATTTACCACTGTAAAACATATTTACCACTACATTTTTAACAAATAGGAGAAGGGTTAAATTAGCATTATTTAGAGAACCCCAAAGTTGGACTTTTTTGCATTTAGGGGAGCTAATGTTTCGTTCAGGGCAGCTGAGGCCCTGTGTAATTCACACTTTTATTGTTGGTGTTATGACATGGTGTTGTAAAAATTGGCCTTCACTCTCTTCCTTGTCTATCGTCTTTATCTTCATGTGCTCGATAATGCGCTGATGCATTTGTTTCTTGTGTGTGTTACAGCAATCAGGAACCTTGTTATACCTTTGTGTTAATCATTAGCAGCTGAAGACTGCTGTTGAAGAGCAGTTAGGATGATGAATACAGAATGATAATGAGACTTGACTCCTTCCTCATATTGTAAGTCAAAGGACAAAGTAGCAGTTATGTTTGGGTTCTGATTATGTAATGGACAACACCTGATTTCAGAAACACTGTGGAATTCAGTTTGCTTGATGCGTGTTAAGTTAGGACTGAGTTTGACACACACACACACTGCTCATGTGATGTCAATTACCTCGGTAGACACTGTGGGGGCGTGGTGGAAGCAGAGGCCCAAAGTCTTCCCTTTCAAAAGTGCAGAAGTAGGACCAACCCACTTTGTCTGACTGACAACTCTCTGCTCCAATCGATACCGTAACAATCTTTGGATAGCCTATCGTATAGTTGTTGGTGTGTAGCGGCACTTATTTCATCAGAATGTAAAATAAAATCCAAGTAGCGGGATAAGTATTAATGGGTGGTAAACTGTTTGTCTACTACTGTATAACAGAGTACAACAGTTTCAAGTTATAAGAACAGGGCATCTGAATAGTTGTATACTTTCTTTCGCTGCTGTGGCTCAGGTGACTTTTACTAGAACCGACATTCCAGAAGTGACAGGGCAACCGGAACGGTGTTGTTTGGATGCGCTGCACTCGATCCCTGTTTAATAAATCCAGACTCTACAACAAGGTAGGTTATGAACGAGTGTTTTTTTGGCGTTGAATATACTTAATTTTTTCATCAAATCTATGCACCGAGTACAACCTTAACGTGAAATGCTTAATTACAAGACAAGAAAATGACATAACGAGGCTATATACAGGGGGGTACTGGTACCGAGCCAATGTGCGGAAGGTACAGGTTAGTAGAGGTGAATTATAGTGTTAGTTTTACATACTTCTCTTCCCACATTCAAACCTCACATTTTATTTCATAATATGGTGTATTGGATCATTTGTTTCTATCCTGTCCACATCCACTTTATATACATATGATTTTTACTGCTGAAAATGATGAGCTTTCTTTCAATAACAGCACTTTTTCTTGGAATTCCTAATCAGAATCATGTTTTATTTGGGATCAGATACTTTTGGGCATCAGCAAAGCATGCGTCATTTATTTTTTTTTAAATTTATTTAACTAGGCAAGTCAGTTAAGAACAAATTCTTATTTTCAATGACAGCCTAGGAACAGTGGGTTAACTGCCTTGTTCAGGGGCAGAACGACAGATTTGTACCTTGTCGGCTCAGGGATTCAATTTTGCAACCTTTCGGTTACTAGCCCAACGCTCTAACCACTAGGCTACCTGCCGCCCCATAATGAGGGACTAAGGAGGGGAGAGGGTCCTCCTTTTACCAAATTGGGATTTCCCGACCACTATATGAGCCAGTACACTGAAATAACCTCATTCAGACTGGATTCAGGGAAGGGTTGAAGGCACTGGTCTGGAGGGAACAGAAAGGAGTGAGGGCAGTGGTCTGGAGGGAACAGAAAGGAGTGAGGGCAGTGGTCTGGAGGGAACAGAAAGGAGTGAGGGCAGTGGTCTGGAGGGAACAGAAAGGAGTGAGGGCAGTGGTCTGGAGGGAACAGAAAGGAGTGAGGGCAGTGGTCTGGAGGGAACAGAAAGGAGTGAGGGCAGTGGTCTGGAGGGAACAGAAAGGAGTGAGGGCAGTGGTCTGGAGGGAACAGAAAGGAGTGAGGGCAGTGGTCTGGAGGGAACAGAAAGGAGTGAGGGCAGTGGTCTGGAGGGAACAGAAAGGAGTGAGGGCAGTGGTCTGGAGGGAACAGAAAGGAGTGAGGGCAGTGGTCTGGAGGGAACAGAAAGGAGTGAGGGCAGTGGTCTGGAGGGAACAGAAAGGAGTGAGGGCAGTGGTCTGGAGGGAACAGAAAGGAGTGAGGGCAGTGGTCTGGAGGGAACAGAAAGGAGTGAGGGCAGTGGTCTGGAGGGAACAGAAAGGAGTGAGGGCAGTGGTCTGGAGGGAACAGAAAGGAGTGAGGGAGTGGTCTGGAGGAACAGAAAGGAGTGAGGGCAGTGGTCTGGAGGGAACAGAAAGGAGTGAGGACAGTGGTCTGGAGGGAACAGAAAGGAGTGAGGGCACTGGTCTGGAGGGAACAGAAAGGAGTGAGGGCAGTGGTCTGGAGGGAACAGAAAGGAGTGAGGACAGTGGTCTGGGGGGAACAGAAAGGAGTGAGGACAGTGGTCTAGAGGGAACAGAAAGGAGTGAGGACAGTGGTCTGGAGGGAACAGAAAGGAGTGAGGACAGTGGTCTAGAGGGAACAGAAAGGAGTGAGGACAGTGGTCTGGAGGGAACAGAAAGGAGTGAGGACAGTGGTCTGGAGGGAACAGAAAGGAGTGAGGGCAGTGGTCTGGAGGGAACAGAAAGGAGTGAGGGCAGTGGTCTGGAGGGAACAGAAAGGAGTGAGGACAGTGGTCTGGAGGGAACAGAAAGGAGTGAGGACAGTGGTCTGGAGGGAACAGAAAGGAGTGAGGACAGTGGTCTAGAGGGAACAGGAAGGAGTGAGGACAGTGGTCTAGAGGGAACAGAAAGGAGTGAGGACACTGGTCTGGAGGGAACAGAAAGGAGTGAGGACACTGGTCTGGAGGGAACAGAAAGGAGTGAGGACACTGGTCTGGAGGGAACAGAAAGGAGTGAGGACACTGGTCTGGAGGGAACAGAAAGGAGTGAGGACAGTGGTCTGGAGGGAACAGAAAGGAGTGAGGACAGTGGTCTGGAGGGAACAGAAAGGAGTGAGGACAGTGGTCTGGAGGGAACAGAAAGGAGTGAGGACAGTGGTCTAGAGGGAACAGAAAGGAGTGAGGACAGTGGTCTGGAGGGAACAGAAAGGAGTGAGGACAGTGGTCTGGAGGGAACAGAAAGGAGTGAGGACAGTGGTCTGGAGGGAACAGAAAGGAGTGAGGACAGTGGTCTAGAGGGAACAGAAAGGAGTGAGGACAGTGGTCTGGAGGGAACAGAAAGGAGTGAGGACAGTGGTCTGGAGGGAACAGAAAGGAGTGAGGACAGTGGTGTGGAGGGAACAGAAAGGAGTGAGGACAGTGGTCTGGAGGGAACAGAAAGGAGTGAGGACAGTGGTGTGGAGGGAACAGAAAGGAGTGAGGACAGTGGTGTGGAGGGAACAGAAAGGAGTGAGGACAGTGGTCTGGAGGGAACAGAAAGGAGTGAGGACAGTGGTCTAGAGGGAACAGAAAGGAGTGAGGACAGTGGTCTGGAGGGAACAGAAAGGAGTGAGGACAGTGGTGTGGAGGGAACAGAAAGGAGTGAGGACAGTGGTCTGGAGGGAACAGAAAGGAGTGAGGACAGTGGTGTGGAGGGAACAGAAAGGAGTGAGGACAGTGGTGTGGAGGGAACAGAAAGGAGTGAGGACAGTGGTCTGGAGGGAACAGAAAGGAGTGAGGACAGTGGTGTGGAGGGAACAGAAAGGAGTGAGGACAGTGGTCTGGAGGGAACAGAAAGGAGTGAGGACAGTGGTGTGGAGGGAACAGAAAGGAGTGAGGACAGTGGTGTGGAGGGAACAGAAAGGAGTGAGGACAGTGGTCTGGAGGGAACAGAAAGGAGTGAGGACAGTGGTCTAGAGGGAACAGAAAGGAGTGAGGACAGTGGTCTAGAGGGAACAGAAAGGAGTGAGGACAGTGGTCTAGAGGGAACAGAAAGGAGTGAGGGCAGTGTTGGGACTACACATGGTTACATATCTGATTTCTGGTAGCTACCTTCCCTCATTTCTCTCTTGATCTCTCACTGAAGATTTCTGATTTCTGCTTCCCTTTTCTCTCCCTTTCATTCCCTGACTCCTATCGTGAGTTATTTTATTTGAAACATTCCAAACACTGAGATGGATTATGCTGTTCTCTCTCTCTGTCCCCTCTTTTTCTCTCAATCTCCCTCTCTCTTCGCCGCTCTTCCGCTAGATTGCTTTAAACTTGTTTTCTGAGCTGCTAGAATGCGAGGGGTGGCGTTAGGGGGTAAATGGTGTTATGTTCCCACAGCACAGGGGGCTTCCCTCTTGTAAAATGAGTGAGTCTGTTAGAACACACTTGGGGTGTTAGGTGCACCTCCTACACATTTGAAGGTGAAATTAGGGGAAATACGGTATGACATTTGGAGATCACTAAAGAACACAACAGTAGTCAAATCTTTGTATGATTCATGTTGGTAGGAAATAGGGGCGCAGGTTGGAGACATACAGTGGGGTCCGAAATTATTGACACCCTTGATAAAGATGAGCAATAATGACTGTATAGAATAAACAATTCAAATATTGATCAGTGGAGGCTCCTCAGAGGGGGAAGGGGAGGACCATCAG
Organism: Salmo trutta; assembly: GCF_901001165.1. Classification (NCBI taxonomy): domain Eukaryota; kingdom Metazoa; phylum Chordata; class Actinopteri; order Salmoniformes; family Salmonidae; genus Salmo; species Salmo trutta. Next base: position 13,540,106 of record NC_042992.1, read on the forward strand.
TGAATATATATTTTTTAAATAGTGAAACAGTCAAAGTTAATTTTAGATAAAACTATACAAAAATATATTCACGTAACCAAATAATTGATTAAAACACTGTTTTGCAATGGTCTACAGCAGCCTCAATAGCACTCTGTAGGGTACCACCATGGTGTAGCCGGAGGACAGCTAGTTTCCATCCTCCTCAGGGTACATTAATTTCAATACAAAACCTAGGAGGGTCGTGGTTCTCACCTTCCATAGACCTTTACACAAATGATGACAATTTACAGAGGATGTCCTCCAACCTATCAGAGCTCTTGTAGCATGAACTGACATGGTGTCCACCCAATCAAAGGATCAAATAATGAATACTGAAAGCATAAGCTACAGCTAGCTAGAACTGCAGTGCATAACATGTGGTGAGTAGTTGAATCAAAGAGAGAGAAAGACAATAGTTGAACAGTTTGATCAAATTAATTTCTTAAAATATGAAGTGAGAGAAAGAGAGCGAGTGCTATATTTTGTAGTTTTTTGTTGTTGTTGCTTTCACTTAGCTAGTGAATGCACCTAGCTAGTTTAGCATGCTCAAACACCCAGCTCAATATCCAACACTGGAAGTCTTCCAAGTCAAGGTAAGCTTTTGGCTTTATTAGCTTATTGCCACCAGGGGGTTCTACTAAGCTAACATATGGAATTGTTTTAAGATGGTCATATCATGGATCATTTAGCTATTTGATTTAGAATTTTAGGTACCGTTTAGGTATCAAAAAAAGTATCAAAAGGACAATTGTTTTTAAGTGTCTTTTCTATCTGAGATAACCTAGAGTAAAACAACGATATGTTCGTGGTCGTGAGAGTCTCACCTTTCCATAGAGGGGTCATATTAGTGTGTAACCCAAACTGTTCAGACGCAACAGGCAGAAGTTGGCAGATCGGTGGTACCGACATCAGACGAGTCCCGTGACGCGTGTGGGGGTTGTAGGTGTCCTAAAGCAAAACAACCGACGTACACTACCATTCAAAAGTTTGGGGTCACTTAGAAATGTCCTTGTTTTTGAAAGAAAAGTTTTTTTTTCCATTAAAACAACATCAAATTGATCAGAAATACAGTGTAGACATTGTTAATGTTGTAAATTACTATTGTAGCTGGAAACGGCAGATTTTGCTTTTATGGAATATCTACATAGGCGTACAGAGGCCCATTATCAGCAACCATCACTCCTGTGTTCCAATGGCACGTTGTTAGTTAATCCAAGTTTATCATTTTAAAAGGCTAATTGATCATTAGAAAACTCTTTTGCAATCATGTTAGCACAGGTGAAAACTGTCATGCTGATTAAAGAAGCAATAAAACTGGCCTTCTTTAGACTAGTTGAGCATCTGGAGCATCAGCATTTGTGGGTTCGATTACAGGCTCAAAATGGCCAGAAACAGATCTTTCTTCTGAAACTCATCAGTCTATTCCATGCGAGAAATTGCCAAGAAACTGAAGATCTCGTACAAGGCTGTGTACTACTCCCTTTCACAGAGCAGTGCAAACTGGCTCTAACCAGAATAGAAAGAGGATTGGGAGGCCCCGGTGCACAACTGAGCAAGAGGACAAGTACATTAGTGTGTCTAGTTTGAGAAACAGACACCTCACAAGTCCTCAACTGTCAACTTCATAAAATAGTACCCGCAAAACACCAGTCTCAACGTCAATAGTGAAGAGGTGACTCCGGGATGCTGGCCTTCTAGGCAGAGTTCCTCTGTCCAGTGTCTGTTCTTTTGCCCATCTTAATCTTTTATTTTTATTGGCCAGTCTGAGATAAGGCTTTTTTTTTGCAACTCTGCCTCTTGTTGTTGAGACTGGTGTGTTGAGGGTACTATTTAATGAAGCTGCCAGTTGAGGACTTGTGAGCTGTCTGTTTCTCAAACTAGACACTCTAATGTACTTGTCCTCTTGCTCAGTTGTGCACCGGGGTCTCCCACTCTTTTTATTTTGGTTAGAGACAGTTTGCGCTGTTCTGTGAAGGGAGTAGTACACAGCGCTGTACAAAATCTTCAGTTTCTAAGTGCTTCCTTTATTTTGGCAGTTACCTGTATGTATAGTGTTATTGATGTGCGTATAGATATCTATAGTGCTGTTTTATTGATGTGTTTGTGTATATAGATATGTATAGTGTAATTGTTGTTTATTGATGTGTGTGTATATATAGATATGTATAGTGTAATTGTTGTTTATTGATGTGTGTATGTAGATATGTATAGTGTAATTGTTGTTTATTGATGTGTGTGTGTGTGTATAGATATGTATAGTGTAATTGTTGTTTATTGATGTGCGTGTGTGTGTGTGTATATATAGATATGTATAGTGTAATTGTTGTTTATTGATGTGTGTGTGTGTGTGTGTGTGTGTGTGTATAGATATGTATAGTGTAATTGTTGTTTATTGATGTGTGTGTATATATAGATATGTATAGTGTAATTGTTGTTTATTGATGTGTGTGTATATATAGATATGTATAGTGTAATTGTTGTTTATTGATGTGTGTATGTAGATATGTATAGTGTAATTGTTGTTTATTGATGTGTGTATGTAGATATGTATAGTGTAATTGTTGTTTATTGATGTGTGTATGTAGATATGTATAGTGTAATTGTTGTTTAATGATGTGTTCATGCAGGGTTCATCTGCAAAAGAGGCACTGGCCTCAGCATGACTTCCTGCTTAAATAGAGGATCAATAAAATGTACCCATTCATTTCTATTTGGCACAAAATAATCTGAAACACAACCAAAATGAACTGCAAATACATCCAACAAGTTTGTAGAGTCACAAGCGTGCTAGCAATATGGGACCAAATAAAACACTTTTGACTATTTTATTGACACCACCCTTGATCAGTCACTGGCTTTATCAATAAGTGCATCGAGAATGTCATCCCCACAGTAACTGTACGTACATACCAGAACCATTCGCACTGAGCTAAAGGGTAGAGCTGCCACTTTCAAGGAGCGGGACTCTTAACCCGGAAGCTTATAAGAAATCCTGCTATGCCCTCCGACGAACCATCAAACAGGCAAAGCATCAATACAGGACTAAGATCGAATTGTACTACACCGGCTCCGACGCTCGCCAGATGTGGCAGGGCTTGCAAACCATAACAGACTACCAAGGGAAGCACAGCCGAGAGCTGCCCAGTGACGCGAGCCTACCAGACGAGCTGTATTACAAACTCAGACCCACACCTGGACAAAAGTAACACCTATGTGAGAATGCTATTCATTGACTACAGCTCAGCGTTCAACACCATAGTGCCCTCAAAGCTCATCACTAAGTTAAGGACCCTGGGACTAAACACCTCTCTCTACAACCGGATCCTGGACTTCCTGACGGGCCGCCCCCAGGTGGTAGGGTAGGTAACAATACATCCGCCACGCTGATCCTCAACACGGGGGCCCCTCTGGGGTGTGTGCTCAGTCCCCTCCTGTACTCCCCGTTCACTCATGACTGCATGGCCAGGCATGACTCAAACACTATCATTAAGTTTGCTGACGACACAACAGTAGTAGCCCTGATCACTGGCAGCGATGAAACAGCCTATAGGGAGGAGGTCAGAGATCTGACCGTGTGGCGCAAGGACAACAACCTCTCCCTCAACGTGATCAAGACAAAGGAGATGATTGTGGACTACAGGAAAAGGAAGACCGAGCATGCCCCTATTATCATTGACGGGGCTGTTGTGGAGCAAGTTGAGAGCTTCAAGTTCCTTGGCGTCCACATCACCAGCAAACTAACATGGTCCAAACACACCAAGACAGTCATGAAGAGGGCACAGAAAAACCTATTCCCCCTCAGGAGACTGAAAAGATTTGGCATGGGTCCTCAGATCCTCAAGGTTTTACAGCTGCTCCATCGACAGCTGTAAAACGGGTTACATCACTGCCTGATATGGCAACTGCTCGGCCTCTGACCGCAAGGCACTACAGAGGGTAGTGCGTAGGGACCAGTACATCACTGGGGCCAAGCTTCCTGCCATCCAGGACCTCTATACCAGGTGGTGTCAGAGGAATGCCCTAAAAATTGTCAGACTCCAGCCACCCTAGTCATAGACTGTTCTCTCTACTACCGCATGGCAAGCGGAACCGGAGTGCCAAGTATAGATCCAAGAGGCTTCTAAACAGCTTCTAACCCCAAGCCATAAGACTCCTGAACAGCTAATCAAATGGCTACCCAGACTATTTGCATTGCCCCCCCCCTCCCTCTTCTAAGCTGCTGCTACTCTGTTATTATCTATGCATTGTCACTTTAATAACTCTACCTACATGTACATATTACCTCAACTAGCTCGACACCGGTGTCCCCGCACATTGACTCTGTACCGGTACCCCTGTATATAGTCTCCACATTGACTCTGTAACGGTACCCCCTGTATATAGTCTCCACATTGACTCTGTACCGGTACCCCTGTATATAGTCTCCACATTGACTCTGTACCGGTACCCCTGTATATAGTCTCCACATTGACTCTGTACCGGTACCCCTGTATATAGTCTCCACATTGACTCTGTACCGGTACCCCTGTATATAGCTTCCACATTGACTCTGTACCGGTACCCCCCTGTATATAGCTTCCACATTGACTCTGTACCGTAACACCCTGTATATAGCCTCCACATTGACTCTGTACCGGTACCACCTGTATATAGCCTCCACATTGACTCTGTACCGGTACCCCTGGATATAGTCCTCACAATGACTCTGTACCGGTACCCCTGTATATAGTCTCCACATTGACTGTGTACTGGTACCCCCTGTATATAGTCTCCACATTGACTCTGTACCGGTACCCCCTGTATATAGTCTCCACATTGACTCTGTACCGGTACCCCTGTATATAGCTTCCACATTGACTCTGTACCGGTACCCCTGTATATAGCTTCCACATTGACTCTGTACCGGTACCCCCTGTATATAGCTTCCACATTGACTCTGTACCGGTACCCCCTGTATATAGCCTCCATATTGACTCTGTACCGGTACCCCTGTATATAGCCTCCATATTGACTCTGTACCGGTACCCCTGTATATAGCCTCCACATTGACTCTGTACCGGTACCCCCTGTATATAGTCTCCACATTGACTCTGTACCGGTACCCCCTGTATATAGCCTCCACATTGACTCTGTACCGGTACCCCCTGTATATAGCCTCCACATTGACTCTGTACCGGTACCCCCTGTATATAGCCTCCACATTGACTCTGTACCGGTACCCCCTGTATATAGCCTCCACATTGACTCTGTACCGGTACCCCTGTATAAAGCCCCGCTATTGTTATTAACTGCTGCTCTTTAATTATTTGTTTTTCTTATCTCTTACTTTTTTGTTGTTGGTATTTTCTTAAAACTGCAGTGTTGGTTAAGGGCTTGTAAGTAAGCATTTCACTGTAAGGTCTATACCTGTTGTATTCGGCACATATGACAAATACAATTTCATTTCATTTGATAAAGATTACCGATAATGACTGTATAAAATAAATAATTCAAATAATGAGCTATATTGTATACTGCAAAAAATTGCTAAATTATATTATTTTATACTAATGCAATTGCTCAGAGAACGTTTTTGTTTAATACATAATAATAACAATTTTCAAAAACATGACATAGTTGCCATAGGTAACTTCATCTTACACACAAACGCCTCAAATACTAAAGTAACTGTGTCTCCACCTTCCTACAGGTGTTGGCCCTGTCCCCCCCCAACAAGTGATGTTTGCCAAGGCAACCGCAAACTTTGTCCGTCAGATCGACCCGGATGGAACTCTGATCTCTGTCTCCCGCCTTAACGACTCAGACAAATTGGTTCCCATGGCACTGGTCGTCAAGCGCAACCGTTTCTGGTTCTGGCAACAGCCCAAGTACCAGCCCTCTGGCTTCACACTCAATCACCTGTTGTTAGGAGACAAAGAACTCACTCCAGGTAAAGTAGAGCCATGGTTACTCCTCATATAGACCTCACATACATTTCATATTTTGCCCATACACAGCTGTCTAAAACATATCTGGCCATTCATACCTTACACATCTGACTTAATCCTACTTTGTGCGTTTGTCTGTCTGTCTGAATGTGGGTGCACTCTTCCTACGCTCTTGTCTCTGTCTCTGTGCTTGCTCTCGCAGACGTGTCTGAGTCAGACTTCCTGTCCTATGAGGGTAGGTTTGGAGACAACCTGAGTGGGAAGCTGGATGCCAAGGCTGGGAACGTCAGTGTCAACTTGGAGGGGAGGGGCTCCTCCAGGCTCCAATCATCATTCGGCAAACTGAAGAAACAGGATGTTGATGTACAGAAGCTACTGCTGGCCTCCAATGACAGGTACTTCTCTCTCTCTCTCTCAATTTCAATTTAACGGCTTTATTGGCATGGGAAACATATGTTTACATTGCCAAAGCAAGTGAAATAGATAATAAACAAAAGTGAAATAAATCAAAAACTGAGTAAACATTACACTGACAAAAGTTTCAAATGAATAGAGTCATTTCATATGTAATATTATGGCTATGTACAGTGTTATAACGATGTGCAAATGGTTAGTGTCTCTCTCTGTCTCTCTCTCTCTCTGTTTGTGTTTCCTTCCTCACACCAGACCCAGTCTCTCCAGTTGTCTTCATGTACATCCCATTCAACCTCTAACCTCCCTCTCTGTGTGTAGGATGGTGGACATGCAGCATGTTCTAGTGCAGCAGTGTCAGAAGCATACGGAGGTGTTTGCTGTGTTGAAGGAGAGGGTCCTAACCACCACCCCCTGCTCCATCTCAGAACAGGTCCAGGAACAGGGCACCTGCCAGAGGGTTCTGGGATTACTGGGCAACCTGGGGGCACATGCACATGTAATTAAATGTGTGTGTACACTACCATTCAAAAGTTTGGGGTCACTTAGAAATGTCCTTGTTTTTTAAAGAAAAGCACATTTTTTGTCCATTAAAACAACATCAAATTGATCAGAAATACAGTGTAGACATTGTTAATGTTGTAAATGACTATTGTAGCTGGAAACGGCTGATTTTTAATGGAATAACTACATAGGCGTATAGAGGCCCATTATCAGCAACCATCACTCCTGTGTTCCAATGGCACGTTGTGTTAGCTAATCCAAGTTTATCATTTTAAAAGGCTAATTGATCATTAGAAAACCCTTTTGCAATTATGAAAACTGTTGTCCTGATTAAAGAAGCAATAAAACTGGCCTTCTTTAGACTAGTTGAGTATCTGGAGCATCAGCATTTGTGGGTTCGATTACAGGCTCAAAATGGCCAGAAACAAAGATCTTTCTTCTGAAACTCATCAGGTGTGTGTGTGCAGGAGAATGGCAGTATAGAGAAGGACAGTGACATTTCCTTGGAGATTCCCCCTCTCACTGTCATCGCCTACAGCCTCATTGAGCTAGAGGTCAGGAAAGATGGACACTATGGTGAGTGTGTGTGTGTGTGTAGTTGTATCATGAAAGGCTGTGTGTGATATGTGTGTGACCTACTGCTATAGGTACTATTACATTGCGGTTCTACATGGTGAATGAATAATTCTCTCTCTTTCTCTCTCTGTATTTTCTCTGTATTGTCAGAGCTGTGTCTCCAGCATGGTACTCTTGGAGGATTCGAGGCAGACTCTGGGAGGACCTCGCCGTCCCAGGATTCCTTTGATGCCCTGTGTGTAGTGGACGGGCTGGAGTGGACGGAGAAGGAGATTCCTGAAGGAGCACCACTCAGCACACTGCAGAAAAGTATGTTTCTTTATTCATCCATCCATCCACTCATTCATTGCTGATCCAGGTCAGTTGATAATTGAGTTCCCTTTATTGTTGACGTTGAGATATACAGCAGTTGACGGGGTCCCGTGTGGCTCAGCTGGTAGAGCATGGTGTTTGCAACGCCAGGGTTGTGGGTTCGATTCCCACGGGGGACCAGTACGGAATTTTTTTAATGAAATGTATGCATTCACTACTGTAAGTCGCTCTGGATAAGAGCGTCTGCTAAATGACTAAAATGTAAAATGTAAAAATGTGTTTGTGTGTGATATTGTGTCAATGTATAAAACAGGAAGTGAAATCTGTAGACGGCTATTCCACAAAAGAAGTTGAGAATTGTCTTCTTCTTTTCATCAAATAAATAATACTGAGAGAGGAAGTGCAGTGCTGAGTTTGTGCAACTTTGGATAAAATATTTAGTGTAACAATTGTGATTTACGTTGTTGTGATTTTTCACACACAGAAACAGACAGAGAGGAATTTCTCTTTTAGGGTTATATAGAGGGCTGTTCGTTCTGTCGTCAATGATGTGTCATCAGAAACGTGAGCCTAAGAGTCCAGCTCTGATTGGTTATTTATCTCTCTCTCCCCGACAGACTTGCAGGGGTTGGACTTGGAGGTCTATGCAGGTCAGTTAGCGGTTCTCCCAGAGTTGACCCGGTTCGCTCTGTTACAAAGAGTCCGGGAGGTTCTAGTGGACAGAACCACACTCTCGGTTCTGGAACACATGGTAAGTTTCACAGGGCCCAGGGCCAAATGTAGTGCATTATAAAGGTATAAGGGGTCCATTTGGAATGCAGCCCCTGTCTGATGGCATTATTTGGTGGAGTTTTTAGACCAGGCACAGTCATATCTGACACAGTATGATTTGGAAATAATTCTGTCTCTCTCTCTCTCTCTCTCAGTTGGAGGGGTTGTGTAGAGGTGAGGAACCTGACCCTGCAGAGGTAAAGCAATTAACTGTGACTCAAAACAAATCTGTTTTCGCCCTATTGGACCTGGTCCAGAAAGGCCCAACCAATGAGATACAGGCTGACAGAGCCTCCGCCTCCCCTCACCTGACCGCCACTCACCTGCTGGTCAGCGCCTTGGAGGGTGAGTGTGTGTGTGTGTGTGTGTGTGTGTGTGTGTGTGTGTGTGTGTGTGTGTGTGTGTGTGTGTGTGTGTGAGAGAGAGTGTGTTGCATTCTCTAACCCCTGTGTGTTGCATTTCTGTAGCGTTGCCTAAAGCTGCTCTGACTCTGCTGGGAGAATCTAGCCCTGATGTCCTGGAAGCTCTCAACACTCTGGTCAGTATGATTTTATTCACTATGATTCACAAGTCACTTTAAACGACTCACCATTCAATACTGAAGCCCTCAACCCTCTGGTCAGTCTGATTCAATTCACTTTATGATTCATGAGTGACTTTATACAACTCACGATTCACTATTCCTGATTCACAAATAAGGCTTTGATATGAATACTCTGGACAAAACATGGACTGAAATAATGAATCAGATACTAGTCATTATCTATTCCACTGTAGACCCTGTAACTCTTACCAACCTGTGTTGTCTGTCCCACAGGTGACCAAGCTAAAGGTAAACAGTCAGTCCCTCCCCCTTGAGTCGCTGCCCCTCCCCCTACAGGATGAGGGGGCATTCCATTGGGCAGAGCAGCTCCTCCTCTCCTCCAAAGTGACGCTGCGGAGAGAGACTGACAGGCTGTGGGCGGAGACAGGAAGAAAGCCAGGAGTTTTTCCATTGGTCATGTGCATCGCTGTGCAAGGACTTACATCTCTGTATACTGGGAAAGAGTAGCAGGCATAGATAGATGGATGGGTATGTTTAAAATGTATTACCTTTTGTAAATTCCAGTGCATTGCTTGTGTGTTTGTCCTATATACAGTCGTGGCCAAAAGTTTTGAGAATGACACAAATATTAATTTCCACAAAGTTTGCTGCTTCAGTGTCTTTCAATATTTTTGTTACTATGGAATACTGAAGTATAATTACAAGCATTTCATAAGTGTCAAAAGCTTTTATTGACAATTACATGAAGTTTATGCAATGAGTCAATATTTGCAGCGTTGACCCTTCTTTTTCAAGACCTCTGCAATCCGCGCTGGCATGCTGTCAATTAACTTCTGGGCCACATCCTGACTGATGGCAGCCCATTCTTGCATAATCAATGCTTGGAGTTTGTCAGAATTTGGGGTTTTTTGTTTATCCACCTGCCTCTTGACCACAAGTTCTCAATGGGATTAAGGTCTGGGGAGTTTCCTGGCCATGGACCCAAAATATCGATGTCTTGTTCCCCGAGCCACTTAGTTATCACTTTTGCCTTATGGCAAGGTGCTCCATCATGCTGGAAAAGGCATTGTTTGTCACCAAACTGTTCCTGGATGGTTGGGAGAAGTTGCTCTCGGAGGATGTGTTGGTACCATTCTTTATTCATGTCTGTGTTCTTAGGCAAAATTGTGAGTGAGCCCACTCCCTTGGCTGAGAAGCAACGCCACACATGAATGGTCTCAGGATGCTTTACTGTTGGCATGACACAGGACTGATGGTAGCGCTCACCTTGTCTTCTCCGGACAAGCTTTTTTCCGGATGCACCAAACAATCGGAAAGGGGAGGCATCAGAGAAAATGACTTTACCCCAGTCCTCAGCAGTCCAATCCCTGTACCTTTTGCAGAATATCAGTCTGTCCCTGATGTTTTTCCTGGAGAGAAGTGGCTTCTTTGATGCCCTTCTTGACACCAGGTCATCCTCCAAAAGTCTTCGCCTCACTGTGCGTGCAGATGCACTCACACCTGCCTGCTGCCATTCCTGAGCAAGCTCTGTACTGCTGGTGCCCCGATCCTGCAGCTGAATCAATTTTAGGAGACGGTCCTGGCGCTTGCTGGACTTTCTTGGGCGCCCTGAAGCCTTCTTCACAACAAATGAACCGCTCTCCTTGAAGTTCTTGATGATCCGATAAATGGTTGATTTAGGTGTTTCCTTGCAGGTAACCATGATTGACAGAGGAAGAACAATGATTCCAAGCACCACCCTCCTTTTGAAGCTATCAGTCTGTTATTCAAACTCAATCAGCATGACAGAGTGAGCCTTGTCCTCGTCAACACTCACACCTGTGTTAACGAGAGAATCACTGACACGTCAGCTAGTCCTTTTGTGGCAGGGCTGAAATGCAGTGGAAATGTTTTTGGGGGATTCAGTTCATGGCAAAGAGGGATTTTGCAATTAATTGCAATTCATCTGATCACTCTTCCTAACATTCTGGAGTATCTGCAAATTGCCATCATACAAACTGAGGCAGCAGACTTTGGGAAAATGTATATTTGTCATTCTCAAATCTTTTGGCCACGACTCAATGAATTATGTATTTTTGGAGACACTTACAAAAAGCTGTAAGAGAATCTACTCCAGAATATGAAAATAAGACTTGTTTTCAGAAACTTTGTGTTTGGAAAGAAATTGTAAACCGAAGTAATTTGTGATTAAGTCAACATACGCAGCGTTTACCGTGAACGGCGGCTCCGCTAAAAGCAGGAAAATTGCCTTAAAATGTAAATCATGCTGTAAAGCTGAACTTATGCAATGCGGATTGAATAGAGCCCTCACAGTATATTACCTCTACATTTAATGTAGAAATGTTTATACATATATTATATTCTTGTTTACAATAAAAGTGACTCAAATGACACAATGCATCATTTTGTACTGAAGAATGTTTGTTTCAAATGCTTGTTTTGTTTTTCACGTTTTGTGCAATTGATGTGTATATAGTTACAGGTAACTGCCAAAATAAAGGAAACAACATAAAGTGTCTTAATACAGCATTGGTCCACTGCAATCCAGAACAGTTTCAATGTGCCTTGGCATAGATTCTACAAGTGTCTGGAACTCTATTGGAGGGATGTGACACCATTCTTCCACAAGAAATTTCATCATTTTGTGTTTCAGAATCTTCCATAAGGGTTGAATTGGGTTTAGATCTGGTAACTGGGATGGCCATGGCATATAGTTTACATAGTTCTCATGCTCAACTAAACATTCAGTGACCACTCCTGCCCTGTGGATGGGGGCATTGTTATCCTATGGAGGCATAGCCATGGTAGCCTAAATATCATGCATTTTTATACATGACCCTAAGCATGATGGGATGTTAATTGCTTAATAAACTCAGGAACCACACCTGTGTGGAAGCACCTGCTTTAAATATGCTTTGTATCCCTGTTTATATTATCTTGGCAGTTACCTGTCTATTGCCTCTGTAAGACATCATCAGGCTTTTTAATAATATATCAATATGTTGCATTTCACAGTTCTACGTACTTGCACTGCTAACACTAAACTATGCAGTCTGTGTTTTTAATAAAATGTACTGTATATTTATGAACCATCCATTGTCTCTGAATGGCGTTAAATATTAACTAAACACAGCCATTACCCAAAACAACAAAGGACAAATACTTTCCAGATGAATTTCTGTAAATTTAATGTAACAATGTATTGCTTTAGAGATGTTTCAAAACACAAGGTTGTTGTTGGACACCAGTTGGGACCTTGTTCAGAATGACCACAGAAAACAGTCAGAATATAGTATTTGTGTTACAGCACAGGAGGGCTTTGGTGCTTTGACACTGGAGGAGGACTGTGGGATAGTATTGTTTCGTGCCACAGCAACTAATTCAAAAACGTCAAGCACCTTACATACAGATCAGGGTAGATGGTAAAAACAGGATGTAGTCTGTTCAATTTAGAAAACACAAAGCAAAGGATCATGGGAGACAAAATTCACTAAGCTAAAAATGAGCATCATAGCCACAAAAGACAGTGAATCCTACGGTAATAAAAGAAAAACTAAGAAACAGTGTTAAAATGCTGATATTCAATAGTACAATGTAAAGTGTAAAGCTCTTTTCCTTTCATTCTCTTTGTAGGATGTGTGAGGGATAGATATTCAGACAAGTTCATTTTTGCTGAGGTCACAATTCTAAAGAGGTAAATACAAACAAATCAGGGGGTAGCCTACGACAATCACACAAGGGATGTCCACAGGATTCGGTCTGAGACACACTAGTTGTCATGGCAATGACATGCGCCGTATAAAAGGTTTCCTTGGCAACACTGCTCAGAGTTCTGGAATATTGCATAGTGTCTCACCTTCATTCTTGACCTGTGTTGATTTAACAATAATAGTCTTTCTAGAGCAGTCCCCAGACAAGAACAAAAAACATCATTCGTTCTCGGGATACAACTACAAAAAAACTACTGTAATAACAAATAAATACAAAAATATGGCCCAAATGTTTGGCCTTGATGTTTATTTTTTGTTTGTTTTTGAATTCCACATTGGTATGAATAGAAAGATCGTTCGTAAAAAGTTACAAAATACTAAAATATTTAAGAAATCTTTCCCTTCGAGTTTCCAGTAGAAAACAGTTGCATTGTGTGCAGGAAGTAAGGAGAGAGGAGGAGGCGCTTGGTTTGGTTGCTTTTCCCCCCGTCAAAGTACCACAGATTACCAACCCCCTTTCTCATGTCGTTTCCCCGCCTCGGTGGTTGAACACACACGGTCAAGTTGACCCAGTCAGACAGTGTCCGGTTGGGGTTCAGTAGACCCAGTTAACGGGGACCCACTGTGGTTCGGAGCAGAGTTTGTCGACGGCAGCCTGTAGCGTCTCGAAGGCGCGGTCCAGGTTGTCGTTGGTGATGATGAGGTCGAAGTAGTGGTTGTATGCCCTCTGGATACGAGCACTCTCATCAACAGTCTTCCTCAGATCCACATCCTGACAGAGACAGAGGGTGAGTGTGTGTCTTTGTCTCTGTGTGTGTGAGTATGGGTAACAAGTACACTATGTGAGTGTTGTGTGTTCTAGAGAGATAATGTTCCATAGAAACCTGTGTTACGCCCTGAAATCACATTACAATGGAAGGATACCAGAAAGCAACATGTGAAAATAATCTAGGAATAAGTGGCTGTGTCTATGCCCAGGAAAAGGTCCTGACCGTGAGTTGTTTGGTGGTGATTCCGGCATCCACCGTAGCTTTGTGCATGGCCTTGAGCGTCTCAAACTCTGGTGCTGCGATGAACACCACATACGGCATGAACTCTGCTGTCTTTAGTACCTTCAGAGCCTACTGTCCAGACAGAGAGAGGGTCAGTCAACCAGCTAGAGATGACAAACACATCTACAGAGAGACAGACATCCACAGACAGACAGACATCCACAGACAGGCAGGCAGGCAGACAGGCAGATATCCACAGACAGGCAGGCACATATGTACAGTATCTCATACTAGGATTCTATCTGGAATTGAAAGGTGTTGTTTTACAGTAAAACTATGTTGTACTTTTTAAATGCACTATAACATTTGATTTGATTGTGACCTGTGGGTTGACGTCCAGGATGCAGGTTCGTCTCGTGTCCACCACCTCGTGGATGGAGTCCATCTTGGTTCCGTAGAGGTTCCCGTCGTACTCGCCGTGCTCCAGGTAACGGCCCGCCTTCACGTCCGCCTCCATCTCCGTCCGCGTTACGAACTGGTACGAGTTACCGTCCAGCTCATCGTCACGGGGACGCCGGGAGGTGACTGAGGGAGGAGCGGTGGGTGGAGGAGAGGAGCGACAAGAACAGAGAGACAGTTAGAGGGAGGAGAGATAAGAGACAGATGAGAGAGAATGTATATGATTGAGTGAAGAGAAGAGTGGAGCATTGAGGGAAGCTCACAAGTCAGTCTGACTTAAAACATTCAAATTAAACGTTCTATTGGGTTTCTGTCTGATCTGACAGAGAGTACTGAGCGTACAGTGGTCCATTAGGATCTGGAGGGGGAGGGGGTTCTAGCATAGAAATAGAACAGTAATTACACCAGTAATGACACCAGCAGTTACAACAGCAGTTACAACAGCAGTTACAACAGTAATGACAACAGTAATTACACCAGCAGTTACACCAGTAATGACACCAGCAGTTACACCAGCAGTTACACCAGTAGTTACAACAGTAGTGACACCAGTAATTACAACAGTAGTTACAACAGTAATGACACCAGTAATTACAACAGTAATGACACCAGTAATTACACCAGTAGTTACAACAGTAATGACACCAGTAATTACAACAGTAATGACACCAGTAATTACAACAGTAGTTACAACAGTAATGACACCAGTAATTACAACAGTAATGACACCAGTAGTGACAACAGTAGTTACAACAGTAATGACACCAGTAATTACAACAGTAATGACACCAGTAGTGACAACAGTAGTTACAACAGTAATGACACCAGTAATTACAACAGTAATGACACCAGTAGTGACAACAGTAGTTACAACAGTAATTACAACAGTAATGACACCAGTAATTACAACAGTAGTTACAACAGTAATGACACCAGTAATTACAACAGTAATGACACCAGTAGTGACAACAGTAGTTACAACAGTAATTACAACAGTAATTACAACAGTAATGACACCAGTAATTACAACAGTAGTTACAACAGTAATGACACCAGCAGTGACACCAGTAATTACAACAGTAGTGACACCAGTAATTACAACAGTAGTTACAACAGTAATGACACCAGTAGTGACAACAGTAGTTACAACAGTAATTACAACAGTAGTTACAACAGTAGTGACACCAGTAATGACACCAGTAATGACAACAGTATGGGTTGCAGACTCACAGGGGATGGTGGTTCCGAAGTGTGTTGGGTTGAGGACCACCAGTCGGTTCTTGAGGCTACGGCGGCCCACCCCCTGGGCTCCAATCAGAACCAAGGTCTTCCTCTGGAACGGGGGCATCTTGGCCACCTCCTCATAGATCTGCAGCTCGTGCCTGTCAAACTCTGCCCTCAGCCAATCACAGAGAGGAACACAGGAGAGTTAGCCAATCAGACAGGAGAATGTTGAGTTGTCAGTCAATAAGGGAAGGGAATGTGGAGATAAACAGCCGATCAGTAAATGGGGACCTACACAAGTCAGGAAGTAAAAGAGTGAGCCCCAGCAAAAACAACCAATGACAAGAATGAGCCATGACAGATTTAGCCAATGAGAGAAGGGTATGAATGCTTACCTGCGTTCCTTGCTGTTAGGTACATCATTTTCTTCTTTTTCTTTCCAGTTATTGTACCGCACAGGATCCCTGTTGACACATATCAACACACATCAATACACATCAGTACACATCAACACACCCCAACACACATCAACACACATCATTACACATCATTACACATCAACACACATCAATACATATCAATACATATCAACACACATCAACACACGTCAATACATATCAACACACATCAGTACATATCAACACACATCAATACACATCAGTACATATCAACACACATCAATACACATCAGTACACATCAACACACCCCAACACACGTCAACACACGTCAATACAAGTGTAAGCAAGTCTTCCCTATCTGTCGTTGCATCTGAAGGCCACAAGGGGGCAGGCTCATCCCATTCTAAGGTAATAATCTATTAAATCATTATGACTTCAATGGCTGGCCTCACAGTTTAAAGACAAACTAAACTATTTCAAGTAAGTGCTCTCCACTGTCATGGATGTGTTATGGAAAAGGTCCTCGCAGAGTTGCTCAGAGCATGAGCGAGTCAGCTCAGCTCAAATCAAATTATATTCATCACATACGCTGAATACAACAGGTGTAGACTTTACCGAAAAATGCTTATTTACGAGCCCTTTCCCAACAATGCATAATTAAAAAGTAAGAACAATTTGGAACACATTTCTAAATAAACAGTAACAAAATAAAATAACAATAAAGAAACTATATAGAAGGAGTACTGGTGTATGGTGTCAATGTGTGGTGTCAATATGCATGTGTGTGTGTGTGGTGTCAATATGCATGTGTGTGTGTGTGTGTGTGTGGTGTCAATATGCATGTGTGTGTGTGTGTGTGTGTGTAAATATATGTTGGAGTATCAGTGTAAGTATGTGCGAGTGTGTGGGTAGAGTCCAGCGAGTGTGTGGGTAGAGTCTAGCGAGTGTGTGGTAGAGTCCAGCGAGTGTGTGGGTAGAGTCCAGCGAGTGTGTGGGTAGAGTCCAGCGAGTGTGTGGGTAGAATCCAGCGAGTGTGTGGGTAGAGTCCAGCGAGTGTGTGGGTAGAGTCCAGCGAGTGTGTGGGTAGAGTCTAGCGAGTGTGTGGGTAGAGTCCAGCGAGTGTGTGGGTAGAGTCCAGCGAGTGTGTGGGTAGAGTCCAGCGAGTGTGTGGGTAGAGTCCAGCGAGTGTGTGGGTAGAGTCCAGCGAGTGTGTGGGTAGAGTCCAGCGAGTGTGTGGGTAGAGTCCAGCGAGTGTGTGGGTAGAGTCCAGCGAGTGTGTGGGTAGAGTCCAGCGAGTGTGTGGGTAGAGTCCAGCGAGTGTGTGGGTAGAGTCCAGCGAGTGTGTGGGTAGAGTCCAGCGAGTGTGTGGGTAGAGTCCAGCGAGTGTGTGGGTAGAGTCCAGCGAGTGTGTGGGTAGAGTCCAGCGAGTGTGTGGGTAGAGTCCAGCGAGTGTGTGGGTAGAGTCCAGCGAGTGTGTGGGTAGAGTCCAGCGAGTGTGTGGGTAGAGTCCAGCGAGTGTGTGGGTAGAGTCCAGCGAGTGTGTGGGTAGAGTCCAGTGAGTGTGCATAGAGTCAGTGCAAATAAAAAGGGGGTCAATGCAAATAGTCAGGGTAGCCATTTGATGAACTGTTCAGCAATCTTATGGCTTGGGGGGTAGAAGCTGTTCAGGAGGCTTTGGTCCCAGACCTGGTGCTCTGTTCAGGAGCCTTTTGGTCCCGGACTTGGTGCTCCGGTACCGTGTGCCGAGCGGTGGCAGACAGAACAGTCTAAGACTTGGGTGGCTGGAGTCTTTGATAGTTTAGCGCATCTTGCTGAAAATGGAGCGAAGAGGCGAAGTAAAGCCTACCTGAGCCGTCAAAGTCTCGTGGGACGAAGGCTTTCCTCTTCTCCTCCAGAAACTGACTGGGGATCAGTCCAGTGGCTCCACCAACCACATGACATGCCTAGCACAGGACAGAGCACATCAGACGACAGAACCAGTCTCACTCAACCAGTAGAAATTGCTATACAACCAGCAGAAACCAGTAAAACCAGGGAGCCGCTGGTTCAAAAACCCGAGCCGACAAGGTGAAATATCTGTCCATGTGCCCTTGAGCAAGGCACTTAACCCTTATTTGCTCCAGGGGCGCCGTACTTCTATGGCTGACCCTGTAAAACATCACATATCACTGCACCTATCCAGTGTATGTGACAATAAAACATCTTATTTACTATCTATAGAAACCAATACAAAACCAGTAGACAGTAGTAACATATTTAAAACCAGTAGAGACCAGTACAAACCAGCAGAGCACAGTGAACAACCAGTAGACAACATTAAAAACCAGTAGATCAAAACAGTTTGTTGTTGTTTTTGAGGATGTGGTCTGTAAATGTGTGGATGTATAAAATCTAGTGGAGGAGAACGTCCTCTTGAAACACGTCATCATCACCACCTGCCACCAGTTGGGGTCCTCTCTGTTGACGATCTGAAGGAGGTCCCCCCTCTTGAAGCCAATCCCCGCCTCTCGACAAGGGATCAGATGGTCATTGGCTGGATCGTAGTCAAAGTGTGGTTGCACATACACCTGAAAAAAGGGAGGTATGATGGTAATCAATGGTGCTTCTACAACCAACCTAAAACTATATGAAGTCAATCTGATTCTCTCCATTTACAGCAGCTAGGTAGATAATGTTGGTGTAATGATTTGCGTTTTGAAATGTTAGAGATTAGACTGAAGTGTTGGTTTAAAACAGAATTAAAGGGCAACTGAACGCAAAAAAAATACTTCTCAGATTGAAAATGGTCAATGTGGCATAGATATTAGTCAGAAACATTTATTCCAGTGCCAAAATGTACTAAAAAGTGTAAGATTATTGGGGTCAGTACATTCCAAAGTCAGTATATTCCAAAACTGAGTTGTGTGAGATTTGTGTAACTGAGGTAGTCAAGACTTAGCCCACTGGGCACAGACATCAATTCAACGCCTATTCCACAACGCGGAAACAACGTTGATTCAACCAGTGTGTACCAAGTGGGAGCTACATGAAGGTTGGGTTTGGATTACCATCATGCCCACTTGCCCACTAACATGGGATTGTAATAGATAAAGTTGTAAAACAAAACGGCACAGAAGCACACAGTGACTTGAGAAGCTGATTTAGCTAACGTAGCCTGCTGGCTCAATGTGCCTGTTAGCTAGCTTCATTGACAAAAACATAGATGGAAATTTAGCTAGCAAGTGATTTGGGTCACTGATAAACAGTGTGTAACTTGTGCATGATTTACAATAGTTTGACAGTGCTTATCATGAAGTTGTATACATGTTAGCAGAAATCAGTCATGAGCGCTGACCCAATACTGTCTGCAGTGCATACAGACTACTTTTCATGCAAATGTTTTAACTTGAGAAATACGGCACCAAACTAGTTAGATGTAAAACTGCTTGACTAAGACCTCCTCGGCAAAAACTGTAAAATGTATTAGATTTCTTGATTTATTTGAGATTAATTCGGACTATTTTAAGGAAGAAGTAGTGGCTTTGTTGTTGCTATGGTGACTTAAGGGGGACAAATAACAATAACTGCCAGAGTACGATATAAAGAACATAACACACCCACATCAAACCACACCCACATCAAACCACACCCACATCAAACCACACCCATAAGACGCAAATCAGTTTTTCCTTAATGAGCAGCAGAAAAGCCTTTGTAAAATTAGTGAGTTCAGCCCCCGTTAAGTGCAGGTAGACAGCGCATTCAGAAAGTATTCAGGCCCCTTCCCTTTTTCCACATTTTGTTACGTTACAGCCTTATTCTAAAGCGGATCAAATTATTTTTTTCCTTCATCAATCTACACACAATACCCCATAATGTCAGTGAAAACAGGTATGTAGAATTTTTTACAAATGTACTCAAACTTAAAAAACAGAAATACCTTATTTACATAAGTATTCAGACCCTTTGCTATGAGACTCGAAATTGAGCCCAAGTGCATCCTGTTTCCATTGATCATCCTTGAGATGTTTCTACAACTTGATTGGAGTTCACCTGTGGTAAATTCAATCGATGGAACATGATTTGGAAAGGTACATACACCTGTCTATAAAAGGTCCCACAGTTGACAGTGCATGTCAGAGCAAAAACCAAGCCATGAGGTCAAAGGAATTGTCCATAGACCTCTGAGACAGGATGGTGTCAAGGCACAGATCTGGGGAAGGGTACCAAAAAATGTTGCACCATTGAAGGTCCCCAAGAATACAGTGGCCTCCATCATTCTTAAATTGAAAAAGTTTGGAACCACAAAGACTCTTCCTAGAGCTGGCCGCCCGGTCAAACTGAGCCATTGGGGGAGTAGGGCCTTGGTCAGGGAGGTGACCAAGAACCTGATGGGCACTCTGACAGAGCTCCAGAGTTCCTCTGTGGAGGTGGGAGAACCTTCCAGAAGGACAACTATCTCTACAGCACTCCACCAATCAGGCCTTTATGGTAGAGTGGCCAGACGGAAGCCACTCCTCAGTAAAAGGCACATGTCAGCCCGCTTGGAGTTTACAAAAGTCATCTAAAGGACTCTCAGACCACGAGAAACAAGATTCTCTGGTCTAATGAAACCATGATTGAAATATTTGGCCTGAATGCCAAGCGTCACGTCTGGAGGAAACCTGGCACCATCCCTACGGTGAAGCATGGTGGTGGCAGCATCATGCTGTGGGGATGTCTTTCAGCGGCAGAGACTGGGAGACTAATCAGGATCAATGGAAAGATGAACTGAGCAATGTACAGAGGGATCCTTGATGAAAACCTGCTCCAGAGCGCTCAGGACCTCAGACTAGGGCAAAGGTTCACCTTCCAACAGGACAACGACCCTAAGCACACAGCCAAGACAACGCAGGAGTGGCTTCGGGACAAGTCTCTGAATGTCCTTGTGTGGCCCAGCCAGAGCCTGGACTTGAACCCTATCGAACATCTCTGGAGAGACCTGAAATAGCTGTGTAGCATGATTCCCCATCCAACCTGACAGAGCTTGAGAGGATCTGCAGAGAAGAATGGGAGAAACTCCCCAAATACAGGTATGCCAAGCTTGTAGCTTCATACCCAAGAAGACTCGAGGCTGTAGGCACTGCCAAAGTTGCTTCAATGAAGTACTGAGTAAAGGGTTTGAATACTTACGTAAATGTGATATTTAAGTTTTTTGAATATATTAATTTTAAAAAATACCTTTTTTTAAAACAGTTTTTGCTTTGTCATTATGGGGTATTGTAGGCAGATTGATGAGGGGGAAAAACGATTTAATCCATTTTAGAATAAGGCTGTAACGTAACAAAATGCAGAAAAAGTCAAGGGGTCTGAATACTTTCCGAATGCACTGTATACTGTACAGACACTGGAATGTATTGGGGTGAAGGTCATGCTGTTCACACACACACACACACACTGGGATATATCTAGTGCAGAACAGATCACAGATGTTCACACCAACAGTGGTATTTGCCAAGAGAGGCACTGTGTCAGCTTACACTGTCAGCCAGACGGAAACAGTGAAACAAGATCCAGACTGGATGTGTGTGTGACATTTGAGATTGTGTGTGAGGTGTACAGTATGGGTGTGTGTCTGTTCAGTATGTGTGTCAGTTGGTGTGTGTGGGTGTGCATGTGTGCGTACATGTGTGCGTGCATGTGTTAATGTGTGTTTATGTGTGTTTGTGTCTGTGCGTCTGTGTTTATGTGTGTTTGTGTGTGTGTTTCTGAGTGTGTGTGTGTGGCCCAGATATCATGTAGAGAGTTATTAACAGGGCTGTCAACCAGGGTTTAGATTCCAGAGCAGAGCATTCTGGGACTGCCCCAAGACTAACATCATCACCAGCCCCTCCCCACCACCACACAACATCTGCAGCAGCAGTCTGGGGGGAGGGGGGGGGGTTACTGAGAGAGAGACAGAGACAGAGAGAGAGAAAGAAAGACAGCGAGAGGGAGAAAGAGAGAGACAGAGAGAGAGAGGGAGACAGAGAGAGAGGGAGAAAGAGAGAGGGAGAAAGAGAGAGAGTGAGCGTGAGAGAAAGAGAGAGAGACAGAGAGAGAGGGGGAAAGACAGAGAGAGAGAGAGACAGACAGAGACAGAGACAGAGAGACAGAGACAGAGAGAGAGTGAGAGACAGAGAGAGAGAGAGTGAGAGAGCGAGTGAGAGAGCGAGAGAGAGCGAGAGAGAGCGAGAGAGAGAGCGAGAGAGAGCGAGAGAGAGCGAGAGAGAGAGCGAGCTTGAGCTTGAGAGAGGGTACATGTTTGCATCCATGTGTGTGTGTGTTTGTGTACCTGTGGTGGGGCAGGTGCATCTCTATAACTAGGCAGTATCTTCAGAGTGATTCCTCCGCTGCAGTCCTTCAACATCTCTTGCAGCTCAGTGGGGTTGTTACCTACGTCCCGCCCATTCACTTCCTTTATAATGTCACCGACGTGCAGCAGACCCTGCCTGTCAATCATTCCTCCGTGGAGGATCCTAGCGATGACCAGCTCCTCCTTCTCCACTCTGAACGTCACTCCCTGAGAGAGGGAAGGAACGGAAGGTCAATGAAATCATATTACAGAGATGCAGAAACACACACAAACATGCTGACACGCACAAACAACCTAATATGTGCCCATACACACTCCCCCTCTGACCCCCTCTGTCTCCCTCTCACCAGTGGTTCTCCAGCCTTCTTGCGGATGCCGATCATGCGTACAGCGTCGGCCTGCATCAGAGCACTGTTCACCAGCGCCTCATTGGACAGCTCTGCTGGGGGCACGGCCTCATAGCACTTAGATGCTACCATGTCGTGGGCCTCCAGGAGGGACTAAGAGGGGGAGAGAGAGAGGGATAGAGAGAGAGAGAGAGAGGGATAGAGAGAGAGATAGAGAGAGAAATATAGAGAGTGGGATAGAGAGAGAGAAATATAGAGAGAGAGAGATAGAGAGAGAGAGGGATAGAGAGAGAGGGGGATAGAGAGAGAGAGATAGAGAGAGAGGGATAGAGAGAGAGCGAGAGAGAGGGATAGAGAGAGAGAGAGATAGAGAGAGAGAGGGATAGATAGAGAGAGAGAGAGAGAGAGAGGGATAGAGAGAGAGATAGAGAGAGAGAGGGATAGATAGAGAGAGAGAGGGATAGAGAGAGAGAGAGAGAGAGAGGGATAGAGAGAGAGAGAGATAGAGAGAGAGAGGGATAGAGAGAGAGAGGGATAGAGAGAGAGAGAGATAGAGAGAGAGAGAGAGAGAGAGAGAGAGAGAGAGGGATAGAGAGAGAGAGAGAGAGAGAGAGAGAGAGAGAGAGGGATAGAGAGAGAGAGAGAGAGAGAGGGATAGAGAGAGAGAGAGAGAGAGAGGGATAGAGAGAGAGAGAGAGAGAGAGAGAGAGAGAGAGAGAGAGAGAGAGAGGGATAGAGAGAGAGAGAGAGAGAGAGAGAGAGAGATAGAGAGAGAGAGAGAGAGAGAGAGAGAGAATGAGCAGGAGAGGATGAGGAAGACAGGTAGGAGAAGGAAAGATGGGAGGGAAGAAAAACATGGAGGTTATAAATTGTGTTTGTTGTCTTAATCTCTGGGGAATGTGGGACGCTAGACACACTATTCAACAGCCAGTGAAATTGCAGGGCGGCAAATTCAAAACAACAAAAATCTCATAATTCAAATTTCTCAAACATACAACTATTATATCCCATTTTAAAGATACACTTCTCGTTAATCCAACCACATTGTCCGATTTCAAAAAGGCTTTACGGCGAAAGCATAACATTAGATTATGTTAGGACAGCACCGAAACAAGAAAAACCACACAGCCATTTTCCAAGCAAGGAGAGGCGTCACAAAAACCAGAAATACAGCTAAAATGAATCACTAACCTTTGATGATCTTCATCAGATGGCACTCATAGGACTTCATGTTACACAATACAATACATGTATGTTTTGCTCGATAAAGTTCATATTTATATCCAAAAACCCCATTTTACATTGGCGTGTAATGTTCAGAAATGTTTTGCCTCCCAAACCTCTGGTGAATGAGCACATCAATTTACAGAAATACTCATCATAAACGTTGATAAAATATTCAACTGTTATTCAAAGAATTATAGATACACTTCTCCATAATGCAACCGCTGTCAGATTTCAAAAAAGCTTTACGGCGAAAGCAAATTTTGCAATAATCTGAGTACAACGCTCAGATATCAAAACAAGCCATACAGATACCCGCCATTTTGGAGTCAACAGAAATGACAAAAATGACATAATAAATATTCCCTTACCTTTGATGATCTTCATCAGAATGCACTCCCAGGAATCCCAGTTCCAGAATAAATGTTTGTTCATCTTTAAGTCCAAATACCTCCATTTTGTTCGCGCGTTTAGTCCAGCACTCCAAATTCACTAAGCGTGTGAGTTTACTCCAGACAAAAAGTCAAAATAGTTACACTACAGTTTGTAGAAAAATGTCAAACGATGTATAGAATCAATCTTTAGGATGTTTTTATCATAAATCTTCCATAATATTCCAACCGGACGATTCCTTTGTCTTCAAAAAAGAAAAGGAACACAGCTAACTCTCACGTGAGTGCGCGCCACTGAGCTCATGTCATTTTCTCACTCATCTACTTCCAGGAGCTCTTTTTCTCTCCCTATTCACAGTAGAAGCATGAAACAACATTCTAAAGACTGTTGACATCTAGTGGAAGCCTTAGGAAGTGCAAAATGAACCCTAAGTCACTGTATAGGCAATCACTTGAAAAACTACAAACCTCAGATTTCCACACTTCCTGGTTGGATTCTTCTCAGGGTTTTGCCTGCCATATGAGTTCTGTTATACTCACAGACATCATTCAAACAGTTTTAGAAACTTCAGAGTGTGTTCTATCCAAATCTACTAATAATATGCATATCCTACCTTCTGAGCCTGAGTAGCAGGCAGTTTACTACGCGCACGCCTTTCATCCGGACGTCAAAATACTGCCCCCTACCCTAGAGAAGTTAAGCTGTAAATTGGAAGTTGTGTTTTACAACATGAACACCAGTCCCTTTCTGATGTAAAATAAATATTAGGCTCCACCAAAATAAATGTCCCACATACAATTACAGGGATGGAACCATTTATCTTAAACCCCAAACCCTCCCTCACTCCTTCCCAGTTCTCCTCCCTCCCTGGAGAAGCTGGCTGGAGGTGTGTGTGTAAGGGCTGACAGAGGGGAGAAAAACAGCCTAGTTTAAAGAGGAGAAACACAACCTAGTTTAAAGGGGAGAGGAACACAGCCTAGTTTAAAGGGGAGAGGAACACAGCCTAGTTTAAAGGGGAGAGGAAAACACAGCCTAGTTTAAAGGGGAGAGGAAAACACAGCCTAGTGTAAAGGGGAGAGGAAAACACAGCCTAGTGTAAAGGGGAGAGGAAAACACAGCCTAGTTTAAAGTTGAGAAAAACAGCCTAGTTTAAAGTTGAGAAAAACAGCCTAGTTTAAAGTTGAGAAAAACAGCCTAGTTTAAAGTTGAGAAAAACAGCCTAGTTTAAAGTTGAGAAACACAGCCTAGTTTAAAGGGGAGAGAAACAGCCTAGTTTAAAGGGGAGAAACACAGCCTAGTTTAAAGGGGAGAAACACAGCCTAGTTTAAAGGGGAGAAACACAGCCTAGTTTAAAGGGAAGAGAAACAGCCTACCGTAAATTCCGGACTATAAGCCGCAACTTTTTTACCATGCTTTGAACCTCGCGGCTTAAACAATGATGCGGGTAATATATGGATTTTTCCTGCAAAAAAACACATTCTGTGACGTGCTCAGTTTTTTGGCGGCATGAAGCTTTCATTAGACCAATGAAATTGCCGAACGGGTTAAGGTCAAACAACTTTTTTGTTAACTGTTTAGATTAAATTGAGCGCTCTCAAACTTCTCATCATTCTGATTAAGGTAGTCATTTTGTCACCCTCATGGCAAAGTCACAGAGAAATGCATATGATGCAGCTTTCAAGTTGAAGGCGATTGATCTGGCTGTTGGAAAAGGAAATAGAGCTGCTGCACGGAGCTTGGTCT